>NC_057805.1:169006260-169306260 GCF_018294505.1 Triticum aestivum | reverse complement strand
TCTCCCATCTCAATCAGTCCATCATATATCGTCATAATTGCCTTTCACTTGCACGACCGAACGATGTGAATAATAATAATAGTGCACGTGCTTTGGACTAAGCTGGAATCTGCGAGCATTCGATAAACAGGAGAAGACAAGGCAATATGGGCTCTTGGTTAAATCAACAATAATGCATATAAGAGCCACTTCAACAATTTTATTATGGTCTTCTCCTATCGACCCCCAAAGAAAAGAAAAGAAATAAAACTATTTACACGGGAAAGCTCCCAACAAGCAAAAGAAGAACAGGAAATATTTTTGGGTTTTCTTTTAGTTATTACTACTACAAGCAAGAAAGTAAACTAGCTAAACGCTACAACTAATTTTTTTGGTTTTCTTAAGATTTTTCAAACACACAAGAAGAAAGCATAAAAAGAAAATAAACTAGCATGGATATTACAGTGAAAAAGTATGAGCACCGACAACTAGCAATGAGTGTGTAAACATAAATGTAATGTCGGTGAGAAATGCATACTCCCCCAAGCATAGGCTTTTGGCCTAAGTTGGACTATTGCCATGGCTGGCCTGGCGGATATCTAAAGTTATTGCTGGGGTCGTACTGAGATGCAGCAGTTATTGCATCGTGGGCTGCAGCTTGGAGGCGAGCTATCTCAGCCCTCCTCTCGTACTCGTTCGCCTCCTCCCTGGTTATGAAATATCTCCCCTTCGCCTGAAAGTCAAAGAAAGTAGGAGCTAGGAGAGCGACGTGATAGGTGCGTCGTCTGTCAAAGATTAGTCGGTACTGGAGGAACTGATCGTTCCTCTCAACAAAACGATGACGAACCATAGCCTCATAATCTAAATAAACAGGAGGCAACTCAATATCATACTCACGTATGGGTATATTAAGAAAATTATCTAAATGGGTTGCATAAATTCCACCAAAGAAATCTCCATTAAATCTATTATTATGCAACCTACGTGCAACAATGGCTCCCAAATTATAATGTTTATCTCCTAATACAGCACTCCTGAGAACACTAAGGTCGGGGACACACATGTGACATGCTTCATCCTTACCATTTATGCACCTACCTATGAAGAGAGCAAAATAATGTATAGCAGGAAAATGAATGCTCCCTATGGTAGCTTGTGCTATATCTCTAGATTCCCCCACAGTTATACTAGCAAGAAAATCTCTAAATTCAGATTTGCGAGGTTCACTAGGACTACCCCATTGTGGAAGTTTGCAAGTAGTATTAAAATCCTCTAAATCCATAGTATAAGAATTTTCATAAAGATCAAACATGACAGTTTGAGAATTACGTGAAGATGAAAATTCAAACCTTCTCACAAAGGAATCAGTGAGATAGTGGTACTGACGACATTTATCTGCTTCGAAGCTCACAAGATCAGCGTTACGCACATATGCGTTAAATTCTTCCTTGATTCCTGCTCGATCCATGAAGTCCTCGGAAGGCCATTCACAAGCCCGCACTTGAGCATCCCTTGGTGGTTCATCGTCGGTATCGCGCATTGCCAGCCTGGGTCCTTGCTTCCTTGAAGGGCCACCTTGGTACATTTTTCTAAGCATGTTTCTGCCTCTGAAAAATTTCTGAAAATTTTAGTATCTTCAAATAAAAGTGAACCAAACTCAACAAAATTGATATTAACTACTCCCACAAGTGCCTAGAGACTATATCATGCATTAGAACTACTTGGGACCATATAAATTTGACATGCAAGCTCAAGAACATGGTCACCTAGGCAGCACAAATTTGCAATGAATAAAGCACTAGAAGAAAAACTAATTGGACCATTGGAGGAGTAACATACCAAGGAAAAATCCCCCAAAGCAGTTTTGTGAGTGGTGCTTTGAGCAAGGAGATCGAAAATCGCATCAAAATGAGCTAGAACTCGTGCTTGAGCTGGTTGGTGATTTTTTTGGGAGGAAGGAGTGTGTGGGTGCAGGAATAAGTGGAGGGGAGCCACCATGGGCCCACGAGGCAGGGGGCGCGCCTAGGGGGGTGGGCGCGCCCTGGACCCTCGTGGCCAGGTGCTTGCTCCCCCTGCTGTGTTCTCAGTGCCAGATATTCTCAAATATTCCAGAAAAAATCATATTTCAATTTCGGGGCATTTGGAGAACTTTTATTTTCCGGGCATTTTTTTCATTGCACGGATAATTCAGAAAACTGACAAAAAATACTATTTTTACTTTATTTCAACTAAAGAACAGAAAGTAGAAGGAGGGTACAGAAGCTTGTGCTTTCTAACTTCATCCATCTCATGCTCATCAAAAGGAATCCACTAACAAGGTTGATCAAGTCTTGTTAACAAACTCATTCCGACTAACATGGAACCGGAGAAATTTCGAATAACACTATGTTACCTCAACGGGGATATGCGCATCCCCAATAATAAGAATATCATTTTTCTTCTTGACAGTAGGTAGAGGAAATTCAAAACCTCCAAAAATAATCGATGGAAATTTTCCAATAGAGTTGATACTATGAACTTGAGGTTGTTTCCTCGGAAAGTGTACCCTATGCTCATTACCATTGACATGAAAAGTGACATTGCCTTTGTTGCAATCAATAACAGACCCTGCAGTATTCAAAAAGGGTCTTCCAAGAATAATAGACATATTATCGTCCTCGGGAATATCAAGAATAACAAAGTCCGTTAAAATAGTAACGTTTGCAACCACAACAGGCACATCCTCACAAATACCGACAGGTATAGCAGTTGATTTATCAGCCATTTGCAAAGATATTTCATTAGGTGTCAACTTATTCAAGTCAAGTCTATGATATAAAGAGAGAGGCATAACACTAACACCGACTCCAAGATCACATAAAGCAGTTTTAACATAGTTCCTTTTAATGGAGCATGGTATAGTTGGTACTCCTGGATCTCCTAGTTTCTTAGGTATTCCACCCTTGAAAGTGTAATTAGCAAGCATGGTGGAAATTTCAGCTTCCGGTATCTTTCTTTTATTAGTAACAATTTCTTTCATATACTTAGCATAAGGATTCATTTTGAGCATATCAGTCAAACGCATACGCAAGAAGATAGGTCTAATCATTTTAGCAAAGCGCTCAAAATCCTCATCATCCTTTTTCTTGGATGGTTTGGGAGGAAAAGGCATGGGTTTCTGAACCCATGGCTCTCTTTCCTTACCGTGTTTCCTAGCAACAAAGTCTCTCTTATCATAACGTTGATTCTTTGATTGTGGGTTATCAAGATCAACAGCAGGTTCAACTTCTACATCATTATCATTGCTAGGTTGAGCATCAACATGAACATCATCATTAACATTATCACTAGGTTCATGTTCATTACCAGATTGTGTTTCAGCATCAGAAATAGAAATATCGTTGGGATTCTCAGGTGTGTCAACAACAGGTTCACTAGAAGCATGCAAAGTCCTATCAATTTTATTTTTCTTCTTTTTAGAAGGACTAGGTGCATCAATATTATTTCTCTGAGAATCCTGCTCAATTCTCGTAGGATGGCCTTCAGGATACAGAGGTTCCTGAGTCATTTTACCAGTTCTAGTAGCCACTCTAACAGCAAAATCATTATTCTTACATTCATTGAGCAAATCATTCTGAGCCTTAAGTACTTGTTCTACTTGAGTGGTAACCATAGAAGCATGTTTACTAATGAGTTTAAGTTCACCTTTAACTCTAGACATATAATCACTCAAGTGTTCAATCATATAAGCATTACGTTTTAATTCTCTGCCAAAATAAACATTGAAGTTTTCTTGCTTAACCATAAAATCATCAAACTCATCTAAGCATTGGCTAGCAAATTTAGTAGGAGGGATTTCAGCTTTATCATATCTATGGAGAGAATTTACCTTCACTACCTGTGTCGGGTTATCAAGACTGTGTACTTCTTCAATAAGTACTGGATTAAAATCATGTATTTCTTCAATAGGCGGTAAATTAAGACAATGTATTTCTTCAACAGGAGGTAAATTCTTAACATCTTCAGCTTTTATACCTTTTTCTTTCATAGATTTCTTTGCCTCTTGCATATCTTCAGGACTGAGAAGTAGAACACCCCTTTTCTTCGGAGTTGGCTTAGGAGTTGGTTCAGGAAGTGTCCAATTATTTGCATTAGTCAACATATTATTCAATAGAATTTCAGCTTCATCTGGTGTTCTTTCCCTGAAAACAGAACCAGCACAACTATCTAGGTGGTCTCTTGTAACGCCCCGAGACCGACGCTCAAGACGGCTTCCATTTTTTTCGTTATCGTTGTGTGTTTTATTTGTTTGTTGCATTCATCATCGCATAATCCGCATTGCATCGGCACTCGTTGTCGTCATTGTTTTTAAAACTTGCATCCGCTAGTAGTTGCCGCTCCTTCCGTGTCTCGGTTGACCTTCTCTTAGATCAACCAGACCGCTCTCTTCTCTCTCTTTTCTGAGCTCATCAAATCCCTTGTTCTTCGTTTTCCCTCATGTCTAAACCGGAGTCTCTCTGTACAATACTCAAACCCCTCGCGTGCGTGTCCGCAACTTCTCCGAACCCGTCCCGGGCAGTCATGACCGTTGGATTCGGATCATCCCCAAACATCTATAAAACATCTCCGTTTTCTTAATTGGACGCTCTAGCCTACTTATTCTCGACCGCGCGATTACGATCGCATGGACCAAATATCCCCTAACCTAAATTCATCTGCTATATATTAGTCTAACCCGGGACCAAATCCCTAATTTGTAGGGATCCTCCTCGCCGCCGCCACCCGTGTCCATTCCCTCCTCCTTCCTCGGGATCTCACCCACCTACCTCGATCGTTTTCCCCAATGGCCCAATCAGCGCCTGAGCCAACTGCCCATCGCCACCACAGCCTCCGACCACCTCCGTCAGGCCAGACCACGCCTCCCCTTTGACCGTGAGAGCTTATGATGGGCTAAGTTGGGACACCCCTGCAGGGTATAAACTTTCGAGAGCTGTGCCCGCGGTTATGTGGCAGATGGGAATTTGTTAATGTCCGGTTGTAGAGAACTTGACACTTGACTTAATTAAAATGCATCAACCGTGTGTGTAGCCGTGATGGTCTCTTTTCGGCGGAGTCCGGGAAGTGAACACGGCTTTTGGGTTATGTTTGACGTAAGTAGGAGTTCAGGATCACTTCTTGATCATTACTAGTTGACGACCGTTCCGTTGCTCCTCTTCTCGCGCTTATTTGCGTATGTTAGTCACCATATTTGCTTAGTGCTTGCTGCAGCTCCACCTCATTACCCCTTTCCTACCCATAAGCTTGAATAGTCTTGATCTCGCGAGTGTGAGATTGCTGAGTCCTCGTGACTCACAGATACTTCCAAAACAGTTGCAGGTGCCGACGATACCAGTGCAGGTGATGCAACCGAGCTCAAGTGGGAGTTCGACGAGGACCTTGGTCATTACTATGTTTCATTTCCTGATGATCAGTAGTGGAGCCCAGTTGGGACGATCGGGGATCTAGCATTTGGGGTTGTCTTCTTTTGTTTTGGTTCCGTAGTCGGACCTATGTGTGTACTCTGAATGATGTATGAATTTATTTATGTATTGTGTGAAGTGGCGATTGTAAGCCAACTCTTCATCCCATTCTTGTTCATTACATGGGATTGTGTGAAGATGACCCTTCTTGCGACAAAACCTACAATGCGGTTATGCCTCGAAGTCGTGCCTCGACACGTGAGAGATATAGCCGCATCGTGGGTGTTACATCTCTAGAAGCATCGGTTAGTCCATTATAAAAGATATAAAGTATTTCATTTTTCTTAAGAGGATGATCAGGCAAAGCATTAAGTAATTGGAGAAGCCTCCCCCAAGCTTGTGGGAGACTCTCTTCTTCAATTTGCACAAAATTATATATTTCCCTTAAGGCAGCTTGTTTCTTATGAGCGGGGAAATATTTAGCAGAGAAGTAATAAATCATGTCCTGGGGACTATGCACACAACCAGGATCAAGAGAATTAAACCATATCTTAGCATCACCCTTTAATGAGAACGGAAATATCTTAAGGATATAATAGTAGCAAGTTTTCTCATCATTAGTGAACAGGGTGGCTATATCATTTAATTTAGTAAGATGTTCCACAACAGTTTCAGATTCATAGCCATAGAAGGGATCAGATTCGACCAAAGTAATTATATCCGGGTCGACAGAGAATTCATAATCCTTATGAGTAACAAAGATAGGTGAAGTAGCTTAAGTAGGATCATATTTCATTCTAGCATTCAGAGTTTTTTTGTTTCAGCTTAGCTAATAATTTCTTAAGATCACTTCTATCATTGCAAGCAAGAAAGTCTCTAGCAATTTCTTCATCCATAACATAGCCCTCAGGCACAACAGGCAATTGATATCTAGGGGGAGAATCTTCATCATCACTTTCATCAATATTATCAGTTTCAATAATTTCATTCTCTCTAGCCTTAGCAAGTTGTTCATCAAGAAATTCACCAAGTGGCACAGTAGTATCAAGCATAGAAGTAGTTTCATCATAAGTATCATGCATAACAGAAGTGGCATCATCAATAACATGCGACATATCAGAATTAATAGCAGAAGCAGGTTTAGGTGTCGCAAGCTTACTCAAAATAGAAGGTGAATCAAGTGCAGAGTTAGATGGCAGTTCCTTACCTCCCCTCGTAGTTGAGGGCTAAATTTTTGTTTTCGCGTCTTTCAAGTTCTTCATAGTGACCCGCAGATATAAATCCCAAGTGACTCAAAGAATAGAGCTATCCTCCCCGGCAACGGCGCCAGGAAATAGTCTTGATAACCCACAAGTATAGGGGATCACAACAGTTTTCGAGGGTAGAGTATTCAACCCAAATTTATTGATTCGACACAAGGGGAGCCAAAGAATATTCTCAAGTATTAGAAGTTGAGTTGTCAATTCAACCACACCTGGATAACTTAGTATCTGCAGCAAAGTATTTAGTAGCAAAGTAGTATGGAAGTAACGGTAACGGTAGCGAAAGTAATATTTTTGGGTTTTGTAGTGATTGTAACAGTAGCAACGGAAAAGTAAATAAGCGGAGAACAATATGTGAAAAGCTCGTAGGCATTGGATAGGTGATGGAGAATTATGCCGGATGCGGTTCATCATGTAACAGTCATAACATAGGGTGACGCAGAACTAGCTCCAATTCATCAATGTAATGTAGGCATGTATTCCGAATATAGTCATACGTGCTTATGGAAAAGAACTTGCAAGACATCTTTTGTCCTACCCTCCCGTGGCAGCGGGGTCCTAGAGGAAACTAAAGGATATTAAGGCCTCCTTTTAATAGAGTACCGGACCAAAGCATTAACACATAGTGAATACATGAACTCCTCAAACTACGGTCATCATCGGGAGTGCTCCCGATTATTGTCACTTCAGGGTTGCCGGATCATAACAGATAGTAGGTGACTATAGAATTGCAAGATAGGATCAAGAACTCACATATATTCATGAAATCATAATAGGTTCAGATCTGAAATCATGGCACTCAGGCCCTAGTGACAAGCATTAAGCATAGCAAAGTCATAGCAACATAAATCTCAGAACATAGTGGATACTAGGGATCAAACCCTAACAAAACTAACTCGATTACATGATAAATCTCATCCAACCCATCACCGTCCAGGAAGCCTACGATGGAATTACTCACGCACGGTGGTGAGCATCATGAAATTGGTGATGGAGGATGGTTGATGATGACGAGTGCGACGGATTCCCCTCTCCGGAGCTCCGAACGGACTTCAGATCAGCCCTCCCGAGAGAGTTTAGGGCTTGGCGGCGGCTCCGTATCGTAAAACGCGATGAATATTTCTCTCTGATTTTTTTCTTCCCGAACATGAATATATGGAGTTGGAGTTGAGGTCGGTGGAGCTCCAGGGGGCCCACGAGGCAGGGGGCGCGCCCAGGGGGCAAGCGCGCCCCCACCCTCGTGGAAAGGGTGTGGGCCCCCTGGCCTTGATTCTTTCGCCAATATTTTTTATTATTTCCAAAAATAATCTCCGTGAAGTTTCAGGTCATTCCGAGAACTTTTGTTTCTGCACAAAGATAACACCATGGCAATTCTGCTGAAAACAGCGTTAGTCCGGGTTACCATTCAAATCATGGTAGTTAGAGTCCAAAACAAGGGCAAAAGTGTTTGGAAAAGTAGATATGACGGAGACGTATCAGCGAACGCAAGCTGCCGAGGGGCGTATAAGGACTTCAGTGACTACGTAACGTTTGACACCACATATAAGACCAACAAGTACCATATGCCACTTGGGGTGTTTGTGGGTACTAACAACCACTTACATACTACATTCTTTGGTTTCGTCCTGATAAGATATGAGGATGCAAATTTATTCAGATGGCTGTTCAAGACATTTTTAAGGTGCATGAGAGGGAAGGCTCCTATATGCATCCTCACAGGTACAACCGCCAAAACCAACCCCCCAAAAAGGAAAATAACACAAAAAAATGTTGTGTTTGTTCTACCATCTGCTGACCACTCCATGTCTCTTTTCTCATTACGAGACCAGTGCCCGGCAATGGCTTTGGCGATCCCAGATGCTTTCAAGATCACAATACACAAGCTGTGCCGCTAGCACATTATGAAGAAGTACAGGGAACACCTCGCATACCTGTACAACCTGCACGAAGACTTTAAGGATGAATTCACATCAATCCTCAATTGGCCCCTTATGCCAACTGAGTTTGAGGCTGCCTGGAAAAGACTCATGGATAAGTACAACCTCCATGATGATGCCATGATGGTGGGCATGTGGAGCGAGCGTGAGAGATGGATATCAGCCTACTTCAAAGAAATTTTCTGCGCCAAAATGACATCCACACAATGAAGTGAGAGCATGTATTATGTGCTCAAGAAGAACTTCGTAAGTGAGAGACAAAACCTACACCGGTTTGTCAGCCAAGTACACTCCTGCATCAAAAGCAGGAGGTAGACAGAGAACCAGGAGACAATGGGTAACCGGGTATAGCTCTATCACCTGTCATAAGACAAAATAACACGCTTATAAAGTAAAACTTTATTACTTAGACAAGTTTTTGCTACGAGGAATCTAATAATTTGGTCATCATTCTTGCATGGGCAGAAGGAACAAAACACGCTGACCTTCTATGGGTTTGACACCCAGATGGCAAAGCTTTACTCACGAGTTCCGTACAGCGAGATCAGAAATAGGCTAAAACTGAGCACACTCTTCACGGCGACAGAGACGGTAGAGCCCACAAAGTTCCTCGTGCGCTACAACAACCCACACAAACTGTCTGCGTGGTCTCAGCACGCGTTCTAGGTGGTTGCAGACCCCGTGGGAGAAATATATGCCAGCAAGTGCAAGCTATGGGACCACACAGGTGAGGACTAAAAAAAAGATGTTACATACTGTACTACTTATTTTTTGCAAAGTTTTTGTTCGAAAGAAATGACAAAACACATGCACCTCTTCATAAAAAATACAGGTATTTTCTGCGTGCATGTCCTGTGCATGATGCAGACAATTAAGGCTGCTAGCGTTCCAGAGAGATACATCCTCAGGAGATACACCAAACGCCCGAACATCCAGCCAACATTCAACAGAAATGACTTGAGGACAGTCAAACTAGGCATCCCAATACTGCATTGAAAGCTCACTGTTGACGCTGAACATGAGGGTGCACAGAAAAAGCTTGAGAAGCCAAGAGCAAATGGCGAGGCTGTTGGGGAATGTAGTAATTTCAAAATATTTCCTACGCACACGCAAGATCATGGTGATGCATAGCAACGAGAGGGGAGAGTGCTGTCCACGTACCCTCGTAGACCGACAGCGGAAGCGTTATCACAACGCGGTTGATGTAGTCGTACGTCTTCACGATCCGACCGATCAAGTACCGAACGTACGACACCTCCGAGTTCTACACACGTTCAGCTCGATGACGTCCCTCGAACTCCGATCTAGCCGAGTGTTGAGGGAGAGTTTCGTCAGCACGACGGCGTGGTGACGATGATGATGTTCCACCGACGCAGGGCTTCGCCTAAGCTCCGCAACGAAATTATCGAGGTGTAATATGGTGGAGGGGGGCACCGCACACGGCTAAGAGATCTCAAGGATCAATTGTTGTGTCTATGGGGTGCCCCCCTGCCCCCGTATATAAAGGAGCAAGGAGGAGGCAGCCGGCCAAGGGAAGAGGCGTGCCAAAGGGGGGAGTCCTACTCCCACCGGGAGTAGGACTCCTCCTTTCCTTGTGGGAGTAGGAGAAGGGAAGGGAGAAGGAGAAAGAAGGAAGGGGGCGCCCCCCTTCCCTAGTCCAATTCGGACCAGATCATGGGGAGGGGCATGGCCACCTTTCGAGGCCTTTCTCTCCTTTCCCGTATGGCCCATAAAGGCCCAATACGAATTCCCGTAACTCTCCGGTACTCCGAAAAATACCCGAATCACTCGGAACCTTTCCGAAGTCCGAATATAGTCGTCCAATATATCGATCTTTACGTCTCGACCATTTCGAGACTCCTCGTCATGTCCCCGATCTCATCCGGACTCCGAACTTCTTCGGTACATCAACATACATAAACTCATAATAAAACTGTCAGCGTAACGTTAAGCGTGCGGACCCTACGGGTTCGAGAACTATGTAGACATGACCGAGACACCTCTCCGGTCAATAACCAATAGCAGAACCTGGATGCTCATATTGGCTCCCACATATCCTACGAAGATCTTTATCGGTCAGACCGCATAACAACATACGTTGTTCCCTTTGTCATTGGTATGTTACTTGCCCGAGATTTGATCGTCGGTATCTCGATACCTAGTTCAATCTCGTTACCGGCAAGTCTCTTTACTCGTTCCGTAACACATCATTCCGCAACTAACTCATTAGTCACAATGCTTGCAAGGCTTATAGTGATGTGCATTACTGAGTGGGCCCAGAGATACCTCTCCGACAATCGGACTGACAAATCCTAATCTTGAAATACGCCAACCCAACAAGTACCTTTGGAGACACCTGTAGAGCACCTTTATAATCACCCATTTACGTTGTGACGTTTGGTAGCACACAAAGTGTTCCTCCGGTAAACGGGAGTTGCATAATCTCATAGTCATGGGAACATGTATAAGTCATGAAGAAAGCAATAGCAACATACTAAACGATCGAGTGCTAAGCTAACGGAATGGGTCAAGTCAATCACGTCATTCTCCTAATGAGGTGATCCCGTTAATCAAATGACAACTCATGTCTATGGCTAGGAAACATAACCATCTTTGATTACGAGCTAGTCAAGTAGAGGCATACTAGTGACACTCTTGTCTGTCTATGTATTCACACATGTATTATGTTTCCGGTTAATACAATTCTAGCATGAATAATAAACATTTATCATGATATAAGGAAATATATAATACTTTATTATTGCCTCTAGGGCATATTTCCTTCAGAGGCCATGGGTCATCATGGACAAACTTGAACAAGAACTCGACGCCATGCATTCTGCTGAAAACGAAGGTGTCGCGGACAATGAAGCCATTGAGCAGGATATTGCTACAATGTTATCCGAGATGAACCATCTGGGAGCTATTGACCCATTCTACAACGAGGAAGATGAGCAACAGCAACCAGAGCTTCCCCATGTGCACACTCAAGAGCAGCTACATGCTCACATGCAAGATCATGAGCTGGATAGTGCTATAGGCGAACGACATGACAACAGGACATCCTACCAGCAGCAACAGGAAAGGGTGATTAAACCACCCATATGCTCAAACACCAAGGGGAGGAAGAGTAAGACGCAAGCAGCGAAAGCAGCAGCCAAAAAGCTGCCACGCCCCATCAGGCGTGTGGAATTTGGCCCGGACAGCAAACCTCTCGGGATAAGGGCATGCGGATTCTGCAATGTCGTGACCAACCATAATTACCGCACATGCCCACTCCGCACAAATGCCACTGTCGACAAGCAAAAGCTGCAGAAGCAGATTGGAGTCGCCCAGGTTTCTACCAATGGAGACGACACACGTAACAGCTACACTTGCCGCAAGTGTGGGGGAACTGACGGACATAATGCCCGCAC
Organism: Triticum aestivum; assembly: GCF_018294505.1. Taxonomy (NCBI): domain Eukaryota; kingdom Viridiplantae; phylum Streptophyta; class Magnoliopsida; order Poales; family Poaceae; genus Triticum; species Triticum aestivum. The sequence goes on along the minus strand of NC_057805.1, from coordinate 169,294,228 downwards.
GTGTAAAGTGGACAAGGAGGTCAGTGGCACCAAATAGAAATAGGGCAAAGTCCAGAGTTACAAAAAATCAAAAGAAGAGGATGAAGAAGAAGAGTTTGACGAGAATGACGACCAATCAGACAAAGACAATGAAGATGACAGTGTTGGGGACGAGGAAACTGAAACTGATGATGAAGCGTCCATGGCTCAAGCAGGAAAGGGCGCCGGCAAGGGACAACATTCGGGGCCAGTTAGGAGGAGCTCAAGACTGAAGAATCCATAGTGGTTATGCTGCTGCGTCAATTGAAAAAATAAGCTTGTACTCTCAGTTGCCTCGGTACACAATGAGGAAACATATTAGAAACACTTCCGTTACCAAAACTTATTTAGCTTTATCATCGATTTCTCGATCAGTACTATAGTTAAGATATAATTTGTGATTTGTGCCCGCTGGACAACTGACATTATTATGTAAACCATTTGATAATCCTTTTGAATGCAATCACAAATACATTTTAAAAAACTTATCTGGATTTATGTAACTCCAACACTACTGTCGACCAGTAACTCAGCAAAAATGTGCTAAGGAAAATTAAAAATCTTATAGTACATTAGTACTGATAATTCTCACTCGTCAGTATAAGGCATAGTAACCAACACACCCGTGAACACCTCAAAAAACATCGTTTCAAAAACAAGCTATGTTTGCTTCTGCCGGTCCTAGTTCAGAAAGTCCATCAGTACATAAAAATAATTACCTCAAGCAAATGCAAATATAATACACCTGTACTAATGAAAAACTAATTTATCTGTAAAAAATACATTCAAAGATTATCTGGATATAAACAATCCTTTCAAAAAAAATTGTTTCCACACATAGTCTGACTGGTATTTGGTAAGTTATGTTACACTACAATCACCAGTCCAATTACCGTAGTAGAGGACTACAAACCTCCATCATCACCAACCCTGACACGTGCAAGTGGGATAAGCAGCTGATAAGTACAGCTTGATAAGACGGATCAGTGCGATAGTAAAATGCCATCATCACCGACCCTGAGACGAGTAAGTGGGATAAGCAGCTGGTAAGTACAGCTTGACAAGACTACTCAGTGTGACCAGATTAATACCCTGGCTAACAAATTGGCTTGGACGGTTGGTTCTTCCAGGCCACCGCCCACGCCACCCACTGGGCAGTTGCCACAAGGGACTGCAAACGGCGATCCCACGCCACTACACCCACTACACCCACGGCCTCGACGAACCGCCTCCCACACATCCCCGTCGACGCACTGCAAAATACCCCATTCTCTTCCATCTCCGCCTCATTCCCAGAAACCACCATTGCTGCTTCCATCTCCACTGCAGACAAACCACAAACTTCTCTCTCCCAAGCCCACAGTCGCTGGAGGATGGCGATGGCGGAGGAACAGTCCGCCAAGCGTCATCATGGCGAGACATCGGACAAGAGCAACAACCTCGTCGAAGTTCACGTCCCGGGTGAGATGCGCGAGTACACCAAAACCCTTACAGGGGTTGAGCTCCACGGCAAGGAGATGCTGGAGATTGTCTGCACTAGCGAACCAGACAAGGCCGACGAGATGATCTCCAGGCTCTGGAGGAAGGTTGGCGGCTCACATCGTAGGATCGTCGGCGTTGGTGTGCACTACACCAGCGAAGATGAACCTCCCCAGATGGTAGCAGTCCTGCAGTTGTGTGTTGAGGAACTCTGCTTGGTGTACCACATCGCAGCGGCCACAAAATGGTGACCCATCCTACTCATTTGCCCTGTTTGGTTCATCTGTTTAATTAGTACAGTATCCTAAAACTTTCATCAAACTTGTTTCCCAACTAGATGTACTAGTGTGGTTTGTGAAACTGGATGCACCATTGCATTTTCTCAAGTAGATAAATGTATTTTTGAACCCGATGCACTGGATTACTATTTGGAAAATCTAGCAGAAGATTAATTTCTGAAGTTGATGTTCTAGTGTAGTTTCTGATGTTGATCCGATAGTGTAGTTTATGTACTCGATGTATTAAAAAGATGTTTATGAACTTGATGTAGTGAAGTATTTTCTGAATTTGGTCTAATGTTATTTTCATAAGCAAAAAACTAAGGACTTGGTGAAGCACTGGTTATGTGTTATCCTATTCAACAAAAGTAAACTAAACTAGTACTAAAGCAGCACATACAACATTGACTGAAACTATGTATAATCCAAAAATAAAAATAACATGATGCACTTGAATTTAATTTCAGAACTTTGTTTACTAGTTTCTGAAGTACATTCATCCATTAATTATGCTATATAAGCATCTACTTCATGGATTCATCGCTTGTAAAACAAAACAAAAATGAATAATTGAAACATCAAAGTAATGCTAATTTTCAAAATGTCTCTCCCCCTGCAGGCCCAACGCCTGAACGAGATGCTGCAGCATGAGAAGTTGTTCACATTTTCCGGTTTCAGCATTGAAAGCGACAAAGAGAAGCTGAGGATGTCTGGTTTGGAGATCAACCGCAAGAAGTACATCGACATTCAGCGGCTGTGGAGAGTTCCATACACTGGAAAGGAGTACGACTCCTTGACTGATGTTGCAGCCAGCATCACCCACCCATTCTATAAAGGCATGAAGAAGAACATCAACATGCAGGAAGACCACAAACTGTGGGGGATCAGCCCGCTGCCAGACAACATCATCGAGTACGTAGGAGTAGATGCGTACGCCGCGTACAAGTCATGGAGCATGATCGACAACATCACAAATGGTTGGGAAACTGCAAAAGCGCGGGAGGGTGATAACTACTACGACCGCACCTTTTGGGGATCAAGATACATCAAAGCACTGCCTTCATTTTGCTTCCTCTTGTGCTTGCGTTTTATCTTATTGTTTCAAATTCTTAGTTTGCTCTTGTTGGGTTGAACCAGTATGATAATGCCGTGCTTGTCATGGTTGAACAAGTTTACTTATGTCATCAAGTACATTGTTTTGCTTATCTCATTATACAAGTTTGGTAGCTTCGTATTTTGTTAATCCATCATTTCAAATTCAAAGTAGCTTCTGAATGGAACTTTGTGGCTGCTCTAAAGTACTAGTTATGAAGCAACTAAGCACACAACGTTGTTCCAAGTGTAGTTTCAATTCAGTATTGTATAGAAAACATAATGTTGAAAACAATCAGTACAATTTGAGTTGCTTAACAATGCTTCAAAAGTTGAAGCAGAAATTCTTACTACTTCATGTACTATTCTCATTCATATGTAGCTGCTAGAAAATTAACAAGTGCTACAACAAAAAAAGTTGAGAAGCATCAGCACACACTAATGTTGGTCACTTGCAGACTAAGAATGACAGTACTAGTACACTTGATCGGACAGTACATACTTACTACAATAAAAAGCACAAAGAAGCATCAGTTCGTAATCCCCCTTAGAAAATGTCAGACTAGGAACATAAGTGCTACTATGAATGGACTATCAGTACAACTTAGTCTACATGCAAGTACCATAGTGCTGAAAAATGATACCAGAAGACCCTTGAGAATAATCACAAAAACAAAAACAAAAAATAAGGCAAAACAATCAAATGAAAAAGATAACACTTACACAAAACTCACATGAACTAGAACAAAAAGTATCAGCCCAAGTTACTGGCGGAGTCAAGTACTAGATTCAAACAAACAAAAAAGTAAAAATTGACCGCCCAAGGACAGGCGCAGGCCCTAACGCTGCTAGATACTTGAACTCGAGCCCGTGGGTGAATCCCTAGTAATCTGAACAACGCAGGGCCGGCGGACCAGGGCCCACAGGTCACGACAAAGGGCGAGCGCCGTGTATAAGCGCTCAGGTAAGTATTCAAAGGAGTTCGACCAGTGAGCCTCGGCCGCGCTTATAAACAGGTCTAGAGCCCCTCGACTAGCGAGGTGGGACTAAACCCAGAGCACACGCACATCCAGCAGGAAAACGGCCCAATAGCCTCCATCGTCTACAAACACCCCACCAATAAGCCCAGTTAAACAAACCAGAGCGCGGGGCAAAGAAATATAAACTACAAGAAAAATGTTTGAAATTGAAAGTATAGAAGTTCACATACTAGTTCGCAGGCAATAACTTTAAATACGAAAAATATAAATAAAAGTAATTTTAGCTCTCCACCATAGATGATAAAAAAGGGATAAAATATGATACAAAAACAATGAAAGTCTAAAAAGTAGAGAACTTAATAGCCTATCTGTTAAATGTACATAATTTAAAACACCGAATTAAATATTACTTTCAAGTTCAACTACTAAAATGCAAGAAGTTCAAGTAGATAATGTTTGTCAATTATGCAAAATTTCTTATTTATATAAAATCGGACTACTTCAACTACTGAAATGCAAGAAGTTCAAATAGATTTTCTTTGTCAATTATGTTATATGTATTATTTATATAAAATCTGTCCACACCTCCACGAACGATTTCGTCGTAAATAATCTCAACCCCCCCCCCCAAACTCAATTCAAACATACATATGACATCAGTACTAAAAAAGCTGGAACAATCAGGCCACTCACACAACTGTGACACCAACTTTTAAAACCGTATGCTGTATGAAATTACAATTCAGTTCACACAGCACTAAATCATAAGTGCACTAAAATGAGAATACAAAAACTATAAAGGCCTAACTTAGGTTGGGACACATGAAAATAAAATAAGTCCCAGTTTTGAGCAACAACTCCCAGGGCACTGAAAAATGTTTTGAGATCAACTAGTGTATAAGACTTCAGTGGAAAAACAATACTTAACATCCACACGGAAAAACATCACAAAGCATACGTCACTTAAATAGTGCAAAATGCCATCATCACCACCCCTGAGACGTGCAAGTGGGATAAGCAGCTGATAAGTACAGCTTGACAAGACTACTCAATGCGACAGTAAAAACCCTTGGCTTGGACGGTTAGTTCTTCCAGGCCACCACCTGCGCCACCCACTGGGCGGTTGCCACAAGGGACTGCAAACGGGGACCCCCGCGACCACTACACCCACGCCCCCGACGAACCGCCTCCCACACATCCCCGTCGACGCGCTGCAAAATACCCCATTGCCTTCCATCTCTGCCGCATTCACAGAACCACCATTGCCGCTTCCATCTCCACTGTAGACAAACCACAAACTTCTCTCTCCCAAGCCCACAGCCGCTGGAGGAGGGCAATGGCGGAGGAACCGTCCGCCAAGCGTCATCATGGCGAGACGTCGGATAAGAGCAGCAACCTCGTCGATGTTCACGTCCCCGGCGAGAAGCGCGAGTACACGAGAACCCTCACAGGGGTTGAGCTCCACGACAAGGAGACACTGGAGATCGTCTGCACCAGCGAACCAGACAAGGCCGACGAGATGATGAGCAGGCTCAGGATGAAGGGCGGCGGCTTGTATCCGAGCTTCATCGGAGATGATGTGGAGTACACAAGCGAAGATGAACCTCCATGGATAGTAGCAGTCCTGCAGTTGTGCGTCGAGGAACTCTGCTTGGTGTACTACATCGCAGCGGCCACAAAATGGTAACCCATACTACTGTTCATTCATCGGTTGTACTAGTATTGCTCCCTAAAAATTCCATTCAACTTGTTTCCCAACTAGATGAACTACTATAGTTTGTGAAGTGGATGCATGAGTACATGTTTCTCAAGTTACATGCATTTCTGAAATTGTGAAGTGGATTGTTTCACCAGATTAGCATTTGAAACTGATGCACTGGATTAGCATCTGAAAAATGTTTCACCAAGTTAATTTCTGAACTTGATGTACTAGCATAGATTTTGATCTCGATGCACTAGTATAGTTTATATAATTGATGTATGAAAACATGTTTGGTGAAGTGGTATAGGTCCATATCTTGATGCACATGTTTCTCAAATTAATTTCTGAACTTGATATAGAATTGATGCACAAAGATGTATTAAGCACTTGTATAGGTCTTTTATTCAACAAAAAAGAAAACTAAACTTGAAGCAAGCAGCACATATATCATTGACTCTGGTAAATAGGTTCTTGAATTTGGTGAAGCACTGAAGATAGCAAAAAAGAAAAATAACATGTTTTAGTTGAATTTAATTTCATGACTTTGTGTACTAGTCTCTGAACTACATTCATCCATGACTTGTACTATATAAGCATTTACCTCATAAATTATCACTTGTAAACCAAAAAGCAGGAGAATTAAATCTTCAAAAAATAACACTAATCTTCAATATGTGTCTCCCCCCTTGCAGGCCCAAGCGCCTCAAACAGTTCCTGCAGGAGGAGAAATTGTACACATTTGCCGGTTTCAGCATTGGAGGTGACAAGCGGATGCTGAACAAGTCTAGTTTGGAGATCAACCCCAACAACTTCATCGACATGCAGTGCAAGTGGAAAGTTCCAACCACCAACAAATACTACGACTCCTTGGCCGATGTTGCAGGCAGCGTCATCCACCCATTCTACAACGGCATGAAGAAGAAGATGGATATGAAGGATGACCACAAACTGTGGGGGACCAGCCCGCTGCCGGACGAGCTCATCGAGTACGCAAGAATAGATGTGTACGCCACGTACAAGTCATGGAAGATAATCGACAACATCGTGACAGGTTGGGATATTTCAAAAGAGCAGGAGGTTGACCCCTACTACCACTGCAACTTCACGGGATGAAGAGGCATGAAAGTTTGCCTTCGTGTTGCTCGCGCTTCTGCTTGTCCTTAATCTTGTTGTGTCAGATTTGTAGTTTGCTTTTCATTATGTTGAACAGCTTGCTTATGTCATGTGTGTAAGGGTTTGAACAACTTATGTCGTCAAGTACATCGTTCGCTTATGTCATTACACAAGTTTGCTAGATTCCTATTTTGTTTATCCATCATTTGAAGTTGAAGTAGGTTGTGAATGAAACTTGATGGCTGCTATGCAGCACTAGTCATGGAGCAACAAATCACACATGGATATTTTCACAAAAACAGTGGCAGACTAAGGACGACAACAAATAGTAGTCTTGGGACGCTTAGTACAGCTTATACATGTACGGTAGTACTATCACACTAAAAATCAGTTTTTAGTTTAAGAAGAACACTAAAAAGAGTAAGTTTCCGCCGAGGACAACATTCAGTACTAACAGCATCATGCTAATAGTAGTTAGAAAATTACTAAGTACTGCAACAGGAAAAGCAAAGAACCACCAGTACGTATTTCCTAGTCACTAGCATGCTAGGATTGAAAGTACTGGTACACTTGAACACACAGTACATTCATTCTACAAAAATAAAAAGGAACGGGAAGCTTCAGTTTGCATTCCCTAAAACAGTGACACACTAAGAATAACAGTAGTAGTGCAACTGAAATCTCAGTACAACTTAGTCTATACGGCAAGTACTATGATGATACCAAACATTGCCTTGAGAAGAACCACAACCTAGAAAAAAGAAGGCCAAAACTAAATTAAAAAGATATCAGTTCGACCAAGGAGAAAAATCACAAGAAAGACAACAGAAGCATCAGCCCACATTCACCAGTGAGGTACTAGTTTCAAACAACACAAAAAAAGATCAAAGTACTAGTACAATCGAAATCTCTGTACAACTTAGTTTATTCGGTAAGTGCTATGATGATACCAATTAATGCCTTGAGAAAGAAGGCCAAGACTCAACCAAATAGATTACAGTTCAACCAAGGACAAAAATTAACAAAAAACAAACAACAGAAGCATCAACCCACATTGACTAGTGAACTAATTATGAACTTAATACGGCTATCCATTAAATGTAGCTAATTTAAACTAGTGCTTTAACTTTTACTATGAAATTCAACTACTAAAATTCAAGAAGTTCAAACAAAAATTTGGCTCTCAACTTTTGCTAAATTTCTTATACTTAAATAAAATATGGCTAGAGATCACGTAGCAACTTGGTTGTAAATAATTTCAATCCCAAAAAAAACTCCAGTTCTAATACATTATATGAAATTAGTTCTACATAATAAGGAAGCATCACTCCACTCACGCTAGATCCACAAGTGCTATCATGACACCAAATTTTAAAAGCCTTACGCTGAATGAGATTACAATTCAGTACTAACAGAACTATACTACAAGTACAAGAAAAGAGGGTACAAAAACTATAAAGGTCCAACCTAGGTTGGGACAGATGAAAATAAAATAAATGTCACTTTTCCAGCAACAACTCGTAATGACATTGGAAAAAGGTGTTTTCAGTTCAACTAGTTTATAAGACTTCAGTACAAAAAATAGAACTTAACCAAAACGAATTCCCGATGAAACATACACAAGTGAAACAGCTATTCAATCACACTATCATCATGGAAAAAAAGTTTGTTAAACATTGTGCCACACTTAAACACAACACAAAATATACCAGTTATTACATAATACTTGACAAGACATCCAAACACCACAAACAAAGCCTACAATGCTTTCAAGAGATATATCACACAACTATCCATTTCACTACGCAAATGATGACCATTTCTTCTATGCACCAGGAGCCAAAGCCTGAACCTGCTTGGGGAGCTCCATCACCAGAAGCTGGTTATTCCGGTTGAACACAATTCCATACAGATCCTCAGTGTTCCAATCAACAATACGAGGCTGCAAAACAATAAAACAAATTATCAAAAATCATGACACATAAAAAGAAGAATACACAATCAGCCAAACACAGAGAAGTGAAAAGCTCAACTAGAACCCACGTCATTATTTTGAATGTTCTCAACGATCTTTTCACCATCATAGGATCCCGCATACTTCAGAGTATAATGGCCACATTCATTCGCCCCTTGAAGTGGAACCTTGACAAATGTTGGTTTCTTTGCAAAAACCTCCCATTTGGGCTGCTTGCTCGCATTGTACTGAGCATCACCATACACAGCCTTTAATACTTGGACCAATCTAGAGATCTGTAAAAAAAGAAAAGAAACCACACATTTTTAGGTATCAGAAAAGCAGAAACAAAGATGCGGAAAAATTAATCCAGTACAGATAATAAATGTCACTCACAAACTTCTCGCAGTCTTTATGATAGGCGTTCTTTGAAGGACGATGGTTCTTCGGATAAGGTAAAGAGTCAAGGATGTCGATGCTTCTTCGGTACCGATTCATGCCATATAAGGAAAAGTGGTTCACTTTCTTATCCTTTGGTAAAATCATAGGTTTGAATAGAGGCATCATGATCTAAAAACAAATGACCAAAAAAGAGATATTAAATATTCAAAATAAAAACCAGCATGAGAACAAACAAATAAAACCAAAAATCAGCTAGTAGATTCACAAGGTCGGTACTGAGCAAGTCTTACTTATCTTTAACATAGCTCTTGAAATCTCTCGCTGCACTCTCCACATTAAATTTTTTATTTTCATCACCATAAAACGTATAGTCAAGCACAACCTGCAAAAAAGCCAAAAAAGAAATAGAAGGGGAAAAGGATCAACAAGCAAAGTATTATTAAAACTCGTAAAACAATAGGCAGTCTTGTTTAATACAAACAAACCATCTGATTGATTACCGTGATGAAATATGGACTCAGCAATACCCTTTTTCCGGACGCAAAATCAGCATTTCTCTCGGGATCATTCTTCCAATCATCAATGAGGAAGTCCATTACATCACCCTCCATCATTTGCCCAGGTGCAAAAACTTCCCAGATGCGTTTCCCAGTGAAGCTAGTTACGCTTTCATCAGGCTAAGGTATCATTGAGAATGTATTCCTCCAGCACACACAAGAACAAAAAGTAGGGGAAGCAAGATAAGGCATTCATAGAAGTTCAAGTTGTATAAAAAGCAACAGTTCAGGTCATATTTATCTAGCAGTTACAAACAATAAAAGAAAAGAAGAGGAAACATAATGAGAGATACTCACTCGGCATACTTCTCACATCCTTCATCACTAAGCAATAGATTATACAACTTGCGAGCCTTGTCTAGATGAGGGAAATTATGAGGCTGAAGTTGCTGCATAGGGGAGCAAAACTTTGTAGGAGCTCTGGGCCCACTCTTCGTGCTTACAAAATTGCAAGAATCCAAAGCAGGATCCTTCTGTCGGCGTTCTGGGAACGGGGGTCCCCAGACTTGCCTGCCTGCGGCCCACGACGTGGCTCCACAAGCGGGCCCGTACGACCCATCTTCGCCAGCAAGCACTCAAGACCCTCGTGAGGGGCCAAGCCTCGCGAGGCGGACGACACAAGACCTCCTCGGGAGCGGCCTCACCAGGCTGGCTCATGAGGGGCAGAGAGATCATGGCAAGGGGGTACCTCGCGAGGTTTCCCGTGACGTAAGCCATGACGACCAAGGCTAGGCTGGCGCCAGGCGGGCGCCAGCGCACACAGTGTCCTCGTTTCCTCTTTGGTGCTAAGGAGGCAAGCACAGGCGAAGAGTACTAAGGCATCAGGCAAATGTTTCCATATCGGTGCAGCAAGACCAAGACTAGCAGGACGAAGGTCACCGTGGAGCCCAAGACGGTGTCACCACCAGAGCCTTTGGTAGGCGAAGACTACTTTTGTCAGGATAAGATGTACCAGCTGTCCCCCTTCAAACTCGGCCGTTGTGGCATCCCTTCCCACTCAATATTTGGGAAGAGGACCAGGGCCTCTATAAATAGGACTAGTCATCACCGTAGGAGGCAACTCATCTTGAGCAATCCTCACCCGCACACCAGCTCACCAAGCACAAGAACACCTCACCTCAGGAGGCTGTTCTTCCCTTCTACTGTTCATTCTCAGCCCAAGAGGCAATCCACCACCACCACACTGGAGTAGGATATTACACCACAACGGTGGCATGAACCAGTATAAATCTTGTGTCTCCCGTGTTGCGAGTTCATCGAGCTAAGCTTAGAGATCCCGGTAAGGCTGAGGGTGTGATCTGGTAGGGGAAATCTTCGTGCGCACCCTAGTGTTCGAACCTCAAGGGTTTTAACGGAACCTAAAATCCGAAATTTGGCGCGCCATGTAGGGGGTGCGCCGGAGCCTCTCTTCCGCCAGTTGATCCACCGATGCTCCGCGGTTCCGATGTCCGGCGCCCAAGAACCAACGCCGACCGCTGGGCAGCTTGGCCAGCCCAGGCGACATCGTCCACCCAGGAAGACCTCAACCCCGCGCTCCAGGCGGCACGAGCGCCACCTAACACTGCGGGGCGCAGGCGGCGCGGCCAGGCGCCGTCCACCCTTACTCCGCGATAGGGGGAGCTGCCGCAAGGGCCGCAGGCCACGCCGCAGCAATGGCGTTGCACACCCGGCCGGAGCAGGCGAACATGCGGGTTGCACTCACGGTGGCACGGGAGCTGCTGCAGTGCTGACTGATGGAGAGCGGCTGGGATGCACTGCTGGAACACGTCGCCGAGCTACTGGACGCATCGGCCAAGGGAGCGCGTCCCTTATGCTACCAGCTCATGCCCCAGGCAGCGGCCGGATCCCACGGCGGGCCTCGCTGCGCCCGTGTGCCCCCGAGTGTGCCCGGGGGTCTCATCGACATTAGCGCGACCCACGGCGCCGGGAGCTCCATCGCACCCGCACCACCCCCGATGGGTGCGGGCACGAGCATTGCCGCACACGGCCCCGGCGGGGCACTACCCTACCATCGTCAGGACGGCGTGATGGGCCGGGCGACATGGAGCGTGGGGCACTTCGGCGAGGTTTTCGGGGCAACGGCCTCAGAGTCCTATGTGCCCTGCATGATGAACCAGGAGTACACGCCAAAAGATGACCCCGGCCTGTTCCTCGAGCCAGGATGGGAAGAGGAGGCGCTAGGAGCTAAGGCCTTCCAGGAGCCGCTCGAGAGCCCCGCCAACCACGCCGTCGACAACAGCTACAGGGTACCACTAATCTCCCAGGAGCAGGCTTACGCTAACCATGAATCGCAAGTGAATCAGGTCACGACACCGGGCGACAGTTCCGGCACGGCGGTACCCGTCCCGCCAGGAGAGGCTCACTAGGGGCTGCGTGGGAGGGGCCAGGAGCAAGGTCCCTCCCCATGTCGCACGGAGCAAGGCATTGCGTCGGCGAGCCTTCCCCCGGCAGAGGACCCGTGATCATCGAGGGCGCCCCTGGCGTCCCCTTTGCCCCTTTTGGCGCCGTCCTGGTTTCCGGTCGTCCCAACGGTGGTAGAGGGTAGTGCAAGGCGGGGCCCTCGTCTTGCGATATGAAGTAAGGCTCACGCCTGTGAAGGTCTTCGCTCGTGACACTCTCACGTAATAATGAGTGTTGCTGTACATGCCCCAGAGTCTCAGGAGTGCCGCCCTCGGGCCTCGGGGGCTCCCTCCCACGTCCTAGTGGCAGCACTTAGCTCCGCGCTGGTGAGAAGACAAGATGACTAGACTAGGCGCCGGACATGGCCATTTGCTTTGGATCTTTTTTCTGTAGCCCTACCTTCCGGATTTGGATTTAAGTAGAAGTTGAATTTTCATTGATGTGCGCGGGGGTGCCTTTTCTCGTTCGAGTGATTTCTTGCTATCTGGTTCTTGCCTTAATTCGGAGTTCGCGCCGGTTGCTTCCCGCTCGCGAGTGGGGCTGGGCATGGAGCACACACGCCACGCGCATGTCGTGCCACGGCTGGCGCTTGCTTCTCACGAAGCCCTCTCGGGCGGATCGGCAGGCTCCTCAGGAGCTTCTTAGAAACTTGCGACCTCACGAGCCAATTCGGGACTTGTCCAGGCTAAGGTAAACCGCAACAGCAAACTCGCCCCAGGATTTGTGAGTTCATAAAGACACATATTCAACTTTGCCTAAAAGGATAGAGGTAGTAGTATATTTACATGAGGGGCTTCCCCTCCAAAACTGCTCTTACAACCTCTAGGGCCGCGCCCGAGCTTCTACGTGCAGGACGAACAACAGGGAAACACAGGATCAGTCGGATATGTCCCTCGCCGCGTCCCCCAGGTCGTCCTCAGGCGTGTCGCTGGCATCACTGCCACCGCCGCTAGCATCAGCATCACCTTCACCGGCGCCGCCAGCACCATCGTCGACCACGTCGCCTTCATCCGCCGCGACCACCACCACGTCGTCCTCGGAAGCGAAGGCCCTGACCAGCGTGTCCACATTGTCCTCCACCCATTGCGCCAGATCGACCCGGATGGCCTCCGGAACTGGAGCAATGGCAGCGTCAAAGTCAAAGTCCAGGTAGGTGTTCTGGAGATGGCTGAAGCCACGGGAGAATGCGCGCCCCAGCAGGCCGCGGCTCCTTTCTTCAACAAGCTGGCGAGCTCTCTCAGAATGATTCTCCAGACGCGTCACCACGTCGGTGAAGAAGCAGAGGTGACTGGCGTAGTCGTCCACGAGGGGATGAGGGGCATTCTCATCGCAGATGTGGCCCAGGGAAATATTGGCACCTGTTCTTGAGGCCTGGAGCATGAGGGCGTGCACGCAATCCAGCGTCTGCCGCTGAAGCACTTCCTCCCTGTTCTGTCGTGCAACGGACTCGGCGTCGGTGACCTGCTGCTGAAGAGGGAGCAGCTCGGCGCGGGCGGAGACTCAATACAAGGAAGATGTGTCAGTACAACTATGCCCCTCGGTGCGGTGCGGTGCGGGGGCAAGTCATGTTATGGACTCGCCTCCGTGTGCGACACCGCAGCACGCCGCGTCGTCGCCTGCTAGAGTTCGTTCCTGGCTCGGCCTCGCCGGGATGGGGGAGGGGGGTCCCGACCCCCTCCCTCCTGTCGGTGTCAAAACCGGCGGATCTCGGGTAGGGGGTCCCGAACTGTGCGTCTAAGGTCGATGGTAATAGGAGACAGGGGAAACAATGTTTACCCAGGTTCAGGCCCTCTCTATGGAGGTAATACCCTACTTCCTGCTTGATTGATCTTGATGAATATGAGTATTACAAGAGTTGATCTACCACGAGATCGTAATGGCTAAAACCCTAGAAGTCTAGCCTATCTGATTATGATCGTCCCTATGGACTAAACCCTCCGGTTTATATAGACACCGAAGGGGACCAAGGGGTATACAAATTCAGTTACAGAGAAAGGAATCTTCATATCCGGACACCAAGCTTGCCTTCCATGCCAAGGAAAGTCACATCCGGACACGGGGGAGAGTCTTCGGTCTTGTATCTTCACAGCCCATCAGTCCGGCCCATGTCAAACAGGCCGGACTTCCGAGGACCCCTTAATCCAGGACTCCCTCAGTAGCCCCCGAACCAGGCTTTCAATGACGATGTGTCCGACGCGAAGATTGTCTTCGGCTTTGCAAGGCGGGTTCCTCCTCCGATGATTTCAAAGACCTGTATTCGTCCTTCCATTTAATGTCGTACCCCTCAGCTTCTGTGCATCCACGACCTCAGCTTCAACGTGTCGAGCGAATACGAGAGGTCAGGGTATTTTTGCACATAACACCGCAGCCATGTAAGAAAAGCGTCTATTTAAAGAGATTGGATCTCAGATCCATTCCACACCACACGGAAAATCCTCAGAACTTGCTAGGAGGAACCATTCCAACATGGCTAGCGCTCCCAGTTCTTCCTCCCTTCCCCACGGCTCCGAAAAAGGCGATTGGGAGAGCTATTCCATATCCCACGGTTAGCTAGTGAACCTACAAACACAGGGATTTCTTCCCCCCGCGGATCTAGTCCCCGTTGGAGCAGGATTGACTTCCTTCAACGGCGGGGCTCAGGCGGAGAATTTCCCCAATCCATCCAGGGGGGAACGAGTGTGCTTCGTTCCCTACTTTCTAAGAGGCGTCGGATTCCCAATCCACCCATTCCTCCGAGGACTTCTGGAGTATTATGGCCTCCAACTGCACAATTTCACTCCTGCCTCCATCCTGCACATTGCGGGTTACGTTGCTCTTTGTGAGCTATTCCTTGGCTGTGAGGCCCATTTTGAATTATGGAGGAAACTATTCTGCCTCGTCCCTCGTAACCAAGAGGGGTCAGTATTCGAAGTGTGTGGAGCCGAGGTGTGGCGCATCGCCGGGACCGGATACCTGTCCGGTACACCGAAGAAGGCGTCCGAAGAGTGGCCTTCCGAATGGTTCTATATTTAAGACGTCGCCATTCCTGACCCAATCCAAATGGGTCTCCCCGTATTTTCAAGCCCTCCGTTGAAGAAACGCCACAGCTGGCGCCCTCGGAGCCTCGAGTAAGAAGATTGTGCGGACAAGATAAAGACGCTCGCCAAGTCCGGACTATCAATAGTCGAGGTAATGGTGACTTCCATAGTGCGGGGGGTTCAGCCACTCCAATACAGAGGGATTCCCATGTGGCACTATAATGGGGAAGATGACGCCTCCCGCTGTGGTCGGAAGGGTCCAGACACCCCCGCCACTTTGGCCAAAATATTGGCCGAACTGTACAAGGGGGAGAAAGAGGAGTTCACCCATATTAAACGTCGAGATGGATTTTCCATGTACAATCCTCCTAGCTGGGTGAGTTATAATCCCACCACTTTACTTAATCCTCTCCCTGAGTCACTTTACAACAGGAATGGCGGAAGGTTACCGAGTGGATCCATAGCCCCGCCCCGCAGCCAGAGGATCACAGCCGGGACCTTGATCCTGGATTCGAAGAGGATCCGGACATATTTGTGGAGCTTGAGGATGGCGTGTTCTACCAGGCGAGCTATGATGGCACGGAAGTGGCCATCACCACTGACTACACCGGTCTCCTCCCTGCCTCACATGTAAGTGATCAAGAGTCACCTCCTTCGAAAGAGCTTTCTCATTACGCCTCACTCACCACACTATTTTGTGCTTCAAAGGGGAGGCGCCCGATGCCTCAACGTGCGCCAGAGGCATCTCCTAAGAGAGCAGCGCCCGCACCAAGCAAATCTTCGAAGAGGAAAGCGAACAACAACACGACAGAGCCTTCAACAAAGAGGTATGGTTTTTGATCATGCCCTTGGCAGTCACATCAAACTATGACATTATCCGCTGTGTCTTATCAGGAAAAAGTTCGTCGGACTATGTCCGGGGATCTTGCCGGCCGCACCTCCACAATTCAGGTTCCCAGCCCTGCTCTAAAGGCGAGGGCTGATACGGGAGTGACGCCAGATTGTCCTTCGGCAGAGGAGTTGGATGATGTATCCGTCACAAACTCTGAAGTGGAAAGCGCCATGAATCATCGGCGCCGGTGGGCCGCTCTTTGCGACCCCGGATTTACAAAGGAGGCATTCAACGCCTTCAGCTCGGCTGATGCATACACCCGAGCTGCATGAGACGGGCTTATCAAAGCCACTGACCAGCATTTGAAAGATATGCGGGTAAGTACGCATTTTGTACAAATCTGATAATTATATACCAGTAGCCCCCGAGACTTGAAGCAGTTGATACAGCTGATTTAAGGATCATTATATAACCAGGTGCTCACAGAGAAGAAAAACCTGTTGTCCCAAGAGCTGGAAAAGTGTCAGACCCAACTAGCTGCTGCTACCACCTGACTGAATGAATCCAAGAAGGCATCGCCTGGTAATGTTCCCCTCTATCGAGAAAATATAGTCATATACCAATAATATTAAAACCTTTTCTACTCCCCATGGCAGGATCGTCAGATCAACTGAAGGAGGCCCTGCAAGTCGTGCAAGAGGCCAAAAGGCAACTGGCCACGGGTGATCGTGTACTGACATAGGTCAGGGATGAGAAGAATAAGCTGCAGGATTCCAACACTCTGCTGGGCAAAGAACTAAAAGATGTGTGAGCCCAGCTAGCCGACTCCGTGAAGGAGAATAAGAGGCTACGAGGCGGCATATTCAGTATGATTTTCGAACTTGTCTCCCTATAATTCGGCGAGGGCAAGAACTGACAGATTTATGTCTGCAGGTATGTTGACTGGCCATCCCAAAGAGGAAATGTCCGGATCTCAAGGCGACCGGTTACAAGAGCTTTCCCAAAGGCACGATCAAATTCAGCAAGCAATGCGGAGTGTTGCCAAGGCTTTACGGCCATCCACCTGCCTTCCAGGAAGTATGGCGGAGCTCATGGTGCTATTCAAAGGAGCTCGGCGCGTATTCGATTATGGAAGATATCAGCCTGCCGAGAAGGTGCGCGAGAGGCCTGGGCCATGGTGAAGGCAAGGTACACCAAGCTTGATCCAAATCATATGGCCTGGGTTGGACCTCTAGGGTTGGACTAAAAGGAAATTCTTGTTAGTTTGGTATATAAACAGGTAAAAGTAGCCGCAAAATATTCCCAACAGGATTCTAAGCTAGACAGCCTGTTAGATGGCATAGAGGATGAATTTTTTTAGTCCCAGTGACTATGTACTTTATTTGACATATTTTTCCCTAGCCGGATTGTAAAACGATCGTCATGGCAGACCTTTTCTCTTCGACCTCTGTACCCAAAGGTACGAAGTGTTTCCGAATACCTGAGCGGCAAGATAGACTGGGGTATGCGTGGAAACCAGGCGTAGGGGTCATAGTTGCTTGAACAGAAAAGTTGTATCCGGCTAGCTATGTTATATTACATTGTAATTGTAAGAAACATCTTCCAGAGAGAATAGTTCCGTTAAGGGTTCCTTTCCCTGGGTGAACATGCGTAAATATGCATGTCCGAACTGTGATTGAAAAATCGTAGTATACGTAACATCTGGGGGTTCATAATGTAATGAGTGTGAAAACATCTTTAGTCCGCCGACCGAATATTTCTTTAAGAACGCTAGCTTTCGGCTTCACCCAGTCTGAGGTACACATCCGGATGACCTGGCAGTAACAATCGCAGAGGTGCTCCCTTTATGCCCTAGCCGAACAAATGGGAATGTAGGGCATAAGCACAGGAGCCACGCAACCCAGCATGGCCAAAACTTAAGTCATAAGAATGCATATAATGGCGAAGAAAAGGTACATACGAGGAAAAACACATATGTGGTGAGCTTGATGCCCAAAAAATAATAATAAGCTTCTGTACAATAAGCCCCCAGGTATTATGGGCATACATATTTAAGGATGTGTTCGTCGTAGGTGCGTGGTTTAGCCGCATGAGAGCTTTAAAGCGAAAAAAGCGAAAAGAGAGGAAAAAGTAATGGAAACAAAAGGGAGAAGAAGATGAACAAAGAGTTCGGCTCTAGGCGTAGAATCTTCGGAGTCTGCCGCGTTCCATGGGTTCGGCCCTAGGCGATTGTCTGATGCATCACGCAGGCGGTACGCTCATCCGGTGAGAACTTCGTCAATGATGAAGGGACCCTCCCACTTGGGCTTGAGTTTGTCCTTTTTCTTCTCTGGCAAGCGTAAAACGAGTTCGCCAACATTATAAGTCTTGGCCCGCACTTCTCTGCTTTGCTATCTGCGAGCCTGCTATTGATAAAATGCGGAACGGGCTTTTGCGACGTCGCGCTCCTCCTCCAGGGCATCTAAGCTGTCCTGCCGATCAAGCTTGGCCTCTCTCTCTTCATACATGCGCACTGGAGGTGAGTCATGAATAATGCCGCAGGGTAACACAGCCTCTGCGCCGTACACCATGAAGAAGGCTGTATATCCGGTAGTGCGATTGGGCGCGGTTCCGCAGCCCCCAGAGTACGGAGTCGAGCTCCTCAACCCAGTTCTAGTCTGATTGTTTCAAAGTCCACACTAGTCTAGGCTTGATGCCCCTCATAATAAGACCATTGGCTCGTTATTAGCACACCAGGTTTTCACCTCATCGGCTATGAAATTGGAGCCGTTATCGCTGATGATGCTGTGTGGGACACCATAACGGTGTGCGACACCAGATATGAAGTCTATCACTGGTCCGGCTTCGGCCGTTTTAACTGGTTTGGCCTCTATCCATTTAGTGAACTTATCTACCATGACCAGCAGATAATTTTTCTTAGGGCTTCCTCCTTTAAGGGGTCCGACCATATCAAGGCCCCAGACCGCAAAAGGCCAAGTGATGGGGATTGTTCGTAGAGCGGTGGGTGCATATGGCTTTGGTCGGTGAAAAGCTGGCATCCAACGCAACGTTGGACAAGGTCCTGTGCATCTTCTCGGGCCGTAGGCCAATAGAAACCTGTACGGAAGGCCTTACTTACAAGGGCCCAAGCCGCGACATGGTGACCACTGAGACCGGCATGAACTTCAGCCAAGAGCTGCCGTCCCTCTTCTTCGGAGATACATCTTTGAAGTACTCCGGTAGCGCTTTTCTTGTAGAGCTCTCCTTCATGGACCTTGTAAGCTTTGGAGCGCCGGACAATGCAGCGAGCCTCATTCTGATCCTTAGGGAGCTCTCGCCTATTATGGTAGGCCAAGAAGGGTTCGGTCCATGGGGCAATGACTGCAATAAGATGGGCCGATGGTGTTATTTCGGTGGCTGAGCCCCCGATGATATCGGTATTGTATTCGGAATCTGGGGGTATAATCGGCTATGGAGTGGTGTTGCCGCTCCCCCCTTGCCACACCACAGATGGCTTGAAGAGCCTTTCCAGGAATATGTTAGGCGGGACGGGGTCGCGCTTGGTGCCGATGCGAGCAAGGACATCCGCCGCTTGATTACTTTCTTGAGCCACATGATGAAACTCGAGCCCCTCGAACCGAGCTGACATTTTGAGAACGATGTTACGATAGGCCGCCATCTTCGGATCTTTGGCGTCGAAGTCTCCATTTATTTGGGATATTGCGAGGTTTGAATCCCCGCGCACCTCCAGGCGTTGTATGCCCATGGAGACGGCCATCCCAAGACCATGCAGTAAGGCCTCGTATTCAGCTGCGTTGTTGGAGTCTGTGTATAATATTTGGAGTACATACTAAACTGTGTCTCTAGTGGGGGATGTTAAGACAACGCCCGCTCCTAAGCCTGCCAGCATTTTGGAGCCATCGATGTGCATGACCCAGTTAGAATATGTGTCGTACTCTTTAGGGAGTTCGGCCTCTGTCCATTCGGTGATGATGTCAGCCAGTACTTGGGATTTAATGGCTCGGCGTGGTTCGTATGTTATGTCGAATGGAAGGAGCTGAATGGCCCACTTAGCAATCTGGCCTATGGCATCATGGTTGTTTATTATGTCATTCAGTGGTACTTCGGAAGCCACCGTGATCGAGCACTCTTGGAAGTAGTGTCACAGCTTCCGGGATGCCATGAAGACCGCGTATGCTATCTTTGGGTAATGAGGGTACCGGGATTTGCATGGTGTGAGGACAGTGGGCATGTAGTATACCGGCTTCTAAAGCGGGAATTTGTGACCATCCTCGTCTCGCTCGACGATGAGCACCGTGCTCACCACTTGGTGCGTTGCCGATATGTATAATAGCATGGGTTCGCCGACGTTCAGTGCGGCCAGGATTGGGTTGCTCGCTAAAAGAGCCTTTATTTCTTCTAGTCCGGCCGTTGCTGTTGGGGATCGTAGCAGAATTTTAAAATTTCCTACACATCACCAAGATCCATCTATGGAGTATACTAGCAATGAGGGGAAAGGAGTGCATCTACATACCCTTGTAGATCGCGAGCGGAAGCGTTCTAATGAACGGGGTTGATGGAGTCGTACTCGCCGTGATCCAAATCACCGATGACCGAGTGCCGAACGGACGGCACCTCCGCGTTCAACACACGTACGGAGCAGCGACGTCTCCTCCTTCTTGATCCAGCAAGGGGGAAGGAGAGGTTGATGGAGATCCAGCAGCACGACGGCGTGGTGGTGGAAGTAGCGGGATCCCGGCAGGGCTTCGCCAAGCACAAGCGGGACGGAGAGGTGTTGCAGGGGGAGAAGGAGGCGCCAGGGGCTTTAGTGCTGCTGCCCTCCCTCCCCCCCACTATTTATAGGCCCCCTGGAGTGGGGGGCGCCGGCCTTGGAACCCATCTACATGGGGGAGCGGCGGCCAAGGGGGAAGGGGGGTTGGCTTCCCCCCCAAGCCAAGTGGGGCGCCCCCACCCCTAGGGTTTCCAACCCTAGGCGCAGGGGGAGGCCCAAGGGGGGCGCCCCAGCCCACTAAGGGCTGGTTCCCTTCCCACTTCAGCCCATGGGGCCCTCCGGGACAGGTGGCCCCACCCGGTGGACCCCCGGGACCCTTCCGGTGGTCCCGGTACAATACCGATAACCCACGAAACTTTCCCGGTGGCCGAAACTGGACTTCCTATATATAATTCTTCACCTCCGGACCATTCCGGAACTCCTCGTGACGTCCGGGATCTCATCTGGGACTACTAACAACTTTCGGGTTTCTGCATACTAATATCTCTATAACCCTAGTGTCACCGAACCTTAAGTGTGTAGACCCTACGGGTTCGGGAGACATGCAGACATGACCGAGACGCCTCTCCGGTCAATAACCAACAGCGGGATCTGGATACCCATGTTGGCTCCCACATGTTCCATGATGATCTCATCGGATGAACCACGATGTCGAGGATTCAATCAATCCCGTATACAATTCCCTTTGTCAATCGGTATGTTACTTGCCCGAGATTCGATCGTCGGTATCCCAATACCTTGTTCAATCTCGTTACCGGCAAGTCTCTTTACTCGTACCGTAATGCATGATCCCGTGGCTAACTCCTTAGTCACATTGAGCTCATTATGATGATGCATTACTGAGTGGGCCCAGAGATACCTCTCCGTCATACGGAGTGACAAATCCCAGTCTCGATCCGTGCCAACTCAACAGACACTTTTGAAGATACCCGTAGTGTACCTTTATAGTCACCCAGTTACGTTGTGACGTTTGGCACACCCAAAGCACTCCTACGGTATCCGGGAGTTGCACGATCTCATGGTCTAAGGAAAAGATACTTGACATTGGAAAAGCACTAGCAGATCTACATGTTTTGCTCTAGGGAGAGGTTTAGTCAACGGATCTGCTACATTCAGATCCGTATGTACTTTACAAATATCTATGTCTCCATTCTGAACACTTTCACGAATGGAGTTGAAGCGACGCTTGATATGCCTGGTCTTCCTGTGAAACCTGGGCTCCTTCGCAAGGGCAATAGCTCCAGTGTTGTCACAGAAGAGGGTCATCGGGCCCGACGCATTGGGAATCACCCCTAAGTCGGTAATGAACTCCTTCATCCAGATTGCTTCTTGCGCTGCCTCTGAGGCTGCCATGTACTCCGCTTCACATGTAGATCCCGCCACGACGCTTTGCTTGCAACTGCACCAGCTTACTGCTCCTCCATTCAAAATATACACGTATCCGGTTTGTGACTTCGAGTCATCCAGATCTGTGTCGAAGCTAGCGTCGACGTAACCCTTTACGACGAGCTCTTCGTCACCTCCATAAACGAGAAACATATCCTTAGTCCTCTTCAGGTACTTTAGGATATTCTTGACCGCTGTCCAGTGTTCCATGCCGGGATTACTTTGGTACCTTCCTACCAAACTTACGGCAAGGTTTACATCAGGTCTGGTACACAGCATGGCATACATAATAGACCCTATGGCTGAGGCATAGGGGATGACACTCATCTTTTCTCTATCTTCTGCCGTGGTCGGGCATTGAGCCGTGCTCAATTGCACACCTTGCAATACAGGCAAGAACCCCTTCTTGGACTGATCCATATTGAACTTCTTCAATATCTTGTCAAGGTACGTACTCTGTGAAAGACCAATGAGGCGTCTTGATCTATCTCTATAGATCTTGATGCCTAATATATAAGCAGCTTCTCCAAGGTCCTTCATTGAAAAACACTTATTCAAATAGGCCTTTATACTTTCAAAGAATTCTATATCATTTCCCATCAATAGTATGTCATCCACATACAATAAGAGAAATGCTACAGAGCTCCCACTCACTTTCTTATAAACACAGGCTTCTCCATAAGTTTGTGTAAACCCAAACGCTTTGATCATCTCATCAAAACGAATGTTCCAACTCCGAGATGCTTGCACCAGCCCATAGATGGAGCGCTGGAGCTTGCATACCTTGTTAGCATTCTTAGGATCGACAAAACCTTCCGGCTGCATCATATACAATTCTTCCTTAAGAAAGCCGTTAAGGAATGCCGTTTTGACGTCCATTTGCCATATCTCATAATCATAGAATGCGGCAATTGCTAACATGATTCGGACGGACTTCAGCTTCGCTACGGGTGAGAAAGTCTCATCGTAGTCAACCCCTTGAACTTGTCAATAACCCTTAGTGACAAGTCGAGCCTTATAGATGGTCACATTACCATCCGCGTCTGTCTTCTTCTTAAAGATCCATTTAGTTTCTATGGCTCGCCGATCATCGGGCAAGTCAGTCAAAGTCCATACTTCGTTTTCATACATGGATCCTATCTCGGATTTCATGGCTTCTAGCCATTTGTCGGAATCCGGGCCCACCATCGCTTCTTCATAGTTCGAAGGTTCACCGTTGTCTAACAACATGATTTCCAGGACAGGGTTGCCGTACCACTCTGGTGCGGAACGTGTCCTTGTGGACCTACGAAGTTCAGCGTTAACTTGATCCGAAGCTTCATGATCATCATCATTAACTTCCTCCCCAGTCGGTGTAGGCACCAGAGGAACATCTTCCCGCGCTGCGCTACTTTCCGGTTCGAAAGGGGTGACTATCACCTCATCAAGTTCCACTTTCCTCCCACTTAATTCTTTCGAGAGAAACTCTTTCTCCAGAAAGGACCCGTTCTTGGCAACAAAGAT
Organism: Triticum aestivum; assembly: GCF_018294505.1. NCBI lineage: Eukaryota > Viridiplantae > Streptophyta > Magnoliopsida > Poales > Poaceae > Triticum > Triticum aestivum. Next base: position 169,270,744 of record NC_057805.1, on the reverse strand, counting down.
CTTGCCTTCGGATCTGAGGTAGAAGGTATACCCAATAGTTTCCTTGGGGTATCCTATGAAGACGCATTTTTCCGACTTGGGTTCGAGCTTTTCGGGTTGAAGTTTCTTGACATAAGCATCGCATCCCAAAACTTTTAGAAACGACAGCTTAGGTCTCTTCCCAAACCATAATTCATACGGTGTCATCTCAACGGATTTCGACGGAGCCCTATTTAAAGTGAATGCGGCAGTCTCTAAAGCATAGCCCCAAAATGAGAGCGGTAGATCGGTATGAGACATCATAGATCGCACCATATCCAATAGAGTGCGATTACGACGTTCGGAGACACCATTTCGCTGAGGTGTTCCAGGCGGCGTGAGTTGTGAAACGATTCCACATTTCCTTAAGTGCGTACCAAATTCGTGACTTCAATATTCTCCACCACGATCTGATCGTAAGAACTTTATTTTCCTGTCACGTTGATTCTCAACCTCACTCTGAAATTCCTTGAACTTTTCAAAGGTTTCAGACTTGTGTTTCATTAGGTAGACATACCCATATCTACTTAAGTCATCAGTGAGAGTGAGAACATAACGATATCCTCCGCGAGCCTCAACACTCATTGGACCGCACACATCGGTATGTATGATTTCCAATAAGTTGGTTGCTCGCTCCATTGTTCCGGAGAACGGAGTCTTGGTCATCTTACCCATGAGGCATGGTTCGCACATGTCAAATGATTCGTAATCAAGAGACTCCAAAAGTCCATCTGCATGGAGCTTCTTCATGCGCTTGACACCAATGTGACCAAGGCGGCAGTGCCACAAGTATGTGGGACTATCGTTATCAACTTTACATCTTTTGGTATTCACACTATGAATATGTGTAACATCACGTTCGAGATTCATCAAGAATAAACTATTGACCAGCGGGGCATGACCGTAAAACATATCACTCATATAAATAGAACAACCATTATTCTCGAATTTAAATGAGTAGCCATCTCGAATTAAACGAGATCCAGATACAATGTTCATGCTCAAAGCTGGCACTAAATAACAATTATTGAGGTTTAAAACTAATCCCGTAGGTAAATGCAGAGGTAGCGTGCCGACGACGATCACATCGACCTTGGAACCATTCCCGACGCGCATCGTCACCTCGTCCTTTGCCAGTCTCCGCTTATTCTGCAGTTCCTGTTTCGAGTTACAAATATGAGCAACCGCACCGGTATCAAATACCCAGGAGCTACTACGAGTACTGGTAAGGTACACATCAATTACATGTATATCACATATACCTTTGGTGTTGCCGGCCTTCTTATCCGCTAAGTATTTGGGGCAGTTCCGCTTCAAGTGACCACTTCCCTTGCAATAAAAGCACTCAGTCTCAGGCTTGGGTCCATTCCTTGGCTTCTTCCCGGCAACTGGCTTACCGGGCGCGGCAACTCCCTTGCTGTCCTTCTTGAAGTTCTTCTTACCCTTGCCTTTCTTGAACTTAGTGGTTTTATTCACCATCAACACTTGATGTTCCTTTCTGATCTCCACCTCTGCTGATTTCAGCATTGAATATACCTCAGGAATGGTCTTTTTCATCCCCTGCATATTGAAGTTCATCACAAAGCTCTTGTAGCTCGGTGGAAGCGACTGAAGGATTCTGTCAATGACCGCGTCATCCGGGAGATTAACTCCCAGCTGAGACAAGCGGTTGTGTAACCCAGACATTCTGAGTATGTGCTCACTAACAGAACTATTTTCCTCCATTTTACAGCTGAAGAACTTGTCGGAGACTTCATATATCTCGACCCGGGCATGAGCTTGGAAAACCATTTTTAGCTCTTCGAACATCTCATATGCTCCATGTTTCTCAAAACGCTTTTGGAGACCTTGTTCTAAGCTGTAAAGCATGCCGCACTGAACGAGGGAGTAATCATCAGCACGTGATTGCCAAGCGTTCATAACGTCTTGGTTCTCTGGGATGGGTGCTTCACCTAGCGGTGCTTCTAGGACATAATCTTTCTTGGCAGCTATGAGGATGATCCTCAGGTTCCGGACCCAGTCCGTATAGTTGCTGCCATCATCTTTCAGCTTGGTTTTCTCTAGGAACGCGTTGAAGTTGAGGACAACGTGGGCCATTTGATCTACAAGACATATTGTAAAGATTTTAGACTAAGTTCATGATAATTAAGTTCATCTAATCAAATTACTCAATGAACTCCCACTCAGATAGACATCCCTCTAGTCATCTAAGTGAAACATGATCCGAGTTAACTAGGCCGTGTCCGATCATCACGTGAGACGTACTAGTCAAGATCGGTGAACATCTCCATGTTGATCGTATCTTCTATACGACTCATGCTCGACCTTTCGGTCCTCCGTGTTCCGAGGCCATGTCTGTACATGCTAGGCTCGTCAAGTCAACCTAAGTGTATTGCGTGTGTTCCGAGGCCATGTCTGTACATGCTAGGCTCGTCAACACCCGTTGTATGCGAACGTTGGAATCTATCACACCCGATCATCACGTGGTGCTTCGAAACAACGAACCTTCGCAACGGTGCACAGTTAGGGGTAACACTTTCTTGAAATTATTATAAGGGATCATCTTACTTACTACCGTCATTCTAAGCAAATAAGATGCAAAACATGATAAACATCACATGCAATCAAATAGTGACATGATATGGCCAATATCATTTTGCTCCTTTGATCTCCATCTTCGGGGCACCATGATCATCTTCGTCACCGGCATGACACCATGATCTCCATCATTGTGTCTTCATGAAGTTGTCACGCCAACGATTACTTCTACTTCTATGGCTAACGCGTTTAGCAATAAAGTAAAGTAATTTACATGGCGTTATTCAATGACACGCAGGTCATACAAAAAAATAAAGACAACTCCTATGGCTCCTGCCGGTTGTCATACTCATCGACATGCAAGTCGTGATTCCTATTACAAGAATATGATCAATCTCATACATCACATATATCATTCATCACATCTTCTGGCCATATCACATCACAAGGCACATGCTGCAAAAACAAGTTAGACGTCCTCTAATTGTTGTTGCAAATTTTTACGTGGCTTGTATAGGTTTCTAGCAAGAACGTTTCTTACCTACGTAAAACCACAACGTGATATGCCAATTTCTATTTACCCTTCATAAGGACCCTTTTCATCGAATCCGTTCCGACTAAAGTGGGAGAGACAGACACCCGCTAGCCACCTAATGCAACTAGTGCATGTCAGTCGGTGGAACCTGTCTCACGTAAGCGTACATGTAAGGTCGGTCCGGGCCGCTTCATCCCACAATATCACCGAAACAAGATAAGACTAGTAGCGGCAAGAAGAATTGGCAACATCTACGCCCACAACTGTTTGTGTTCTACTCGTGCATAGTAACTACGCATAGGCCTGGCTCATGATGCCACTATTGGGGATCGTAGCAGAATTTTAAAATTTCCTACGCATCACCAAGATCCATCTATGGAGTATACTAGCAACGAGGGGAAAGGAGTGCATCTACATACCCTTGTAGATCGCGAGCGGAAGCGTTCTAATGAACGGGGTTGATGGAGTCGTACTCGCCGTGATCCAAATCACCGATGACCGAGTGCCGAACGGACGGCACCTCCGCGTTCAACACACGTACGGAGCAGTGATGTCTCCTCCTTCTTGATCCAGCAAGGGGGAAGGAGAGGTTGATGGAGATCCAGCAGCACGACGGCGTGGTGGTGGAAGTAGCGGGATCCCGGCAGGGCTTCGCCAAGCACAAGCGGGACGGAGAGGTGTTGCAGGGGGAGAGGGAGGCGCCAGGGGCTGTGGTGCTGCTGCCCTCCCTCCCCCCACTATTTATAGGCCCCTTGGAGGGGGGGCACCGGCTCTGGAACCCATCTACATGGGGGGGTGGCAGCGGCCAAGGGGGAAGGGGGGTTGGCTTTCCCCCCAAGCCAAGTGGGGCGCCCGCCACCCCTAGGGTTTCCAACCCTAGGCGCAGGGGGAGGCCCAAGGGGGGGCGCCCCAGCCCACTAAGGGCTGGTTCCCTTCCCACTTCAGCCCATGGGGCCGTCCGGGACAGGTGGCCCCACCCGGTGGACCCCCGGGACCCTTCCGGTGGTCCCGGTACAATACCGATAACCCCCGAAACTTTCCTGGTGGCCGAAACTGGACTTCCTATATATAATTCTTCACCTCCAGAACTCCTCGTGACGTCCGGGATCTCATCCGGGACTCCGAACAACTTTTGGGTTTCCGCATACTAATATCTCTATAACCCTAGCGTCACCGAACCTTAAGTGTGTAGACCCTACGGGTTCGGGAGACATGCAGACATGACCGAGATGCCTCTCCGGTCAATAACCAACAACGGGATCTGGATACCCATGTTGGCTCCCACATGTTCCACGATGATCTCATCGGATGAACCACGATGTCGAGGATTCAATCAATCCCGTATACAATTCCCTTTGTCAATCGGTATGTTACTTGCCCGAGATTCGATCGTCGGTATCCCAATACCTTGTTCAATCTCGTTACCGGCAAGTCTCTTTACTCGTACTGTAATGCATGATCCCATGGCTAACTCCTTAGTCACATTGAGCTCATTATGATGATGCATTACCGAGTGGGCCCAGAGATACCTCTCCGTCATACGGAGTGACAAATCCCAGTCTCGATCCGTGCCAACTCAACAGACACTTTCGGAGATACCCGTAGTGTACCTTTATAGTCACCCAGTTACGTTGTGACATTTGGCACACCCAAAGCACTCCTACGGTATCCGGGAGTTGCACGATCTCATGGTCTAAGGAAAAGATACTTGACATTGGAAAAGCTCTAGCAAACGAACTACACGATCTTCGAGCTATGCTTAGGATTGGGTCTTGTCCATCACATCATTCTCCTAATGATGTGATCCCGTTATCAATGACATCCAATGTCCATAGTCAGGAAACCATGACTATCTGTTGATCAACGAGCTAGTCATCTAGAGGCTTACTAGGGACACATTGGGCTCTATGTATTCACACATGTATTACGATTTCCGGATAACACAATTATAGCATGAACGATAGACAATTATCATGAACAAATAAATATAATAATAACCATTTATTATTGCCTCTAGGGCTTATTTCCAACAGTTGCCCCATCCGTCCACTTGAAGTGGTCGGTGCGTCGGAGAAGGCGATAGAGTGGCAGTACTTTTTCTCCTAGTCTGGAGATAAAGCGGCTTAAAGCTGCCACACATCCGGCTAGTTTTTGGACCTGTTTAAGGTCCGTTGGCATAGCCAATTGTGAGAAAGCACGGATTTTTGCTGGGTTTGCTTCAATTCCTCTATTGGAAACGATGAAGTCCATCAATTTTCTAGCAGGAACGCCGAAAACACTCTTTTCCGGATTACGGAGGTTGTCGAATTTGAGATGCAGATCGTCTACCAATGACTCGACATACCTAGTTTTGATGACGACGTCATCCGCATATGCTTCAACTATCTTGCCGATCTGTTTCTCCAGGCATGTTTGAATCCTGCGTTGGTAGGTGGCCCCGGCGTTTTTGAGCCCGAAGGGCATAGTGTTGAAGCAGAATGGCCCATATGGGGTAACGAATGCCGTTGCGGCTTGGTCGGACTCCTTCATTTTGATTTGATGGTATCCGGAGTATGCGTCGAGGAAACACAGTGAGTGGTGTCCTGCGGTTGCATCAATAATCTGATCGATGCGAGGGAGGGGGAAGGGATCCTTAGGAAAGGCCTCGTTGAGGTTTTTAAAATCGACGCATAGGCGCCAGGATTTATCCTTCTTTGGCACCATCACCAGGTTTGCTAGCCAGTACAGATGTTTTATTTCTCTGATGAAGCCGACCTTGATTAACTTGGCTAGCTCCTCCCCCACGGCTTGTCATTTGGGTTCGGAAAAGCACCGCAATGTTTGCTTGACCGATTTGTATCCCTTTAGTATGTTGAGGCTGTGTTCGGCCAACCTGCATGGGATCCCTGGCATATCAGAAGGGTGCTAGGCGAATATGTTCCAGTTTTCACGCAGGAACTCTCGTAGCGCGGCGTCAACCGTTGGGTCGAGTTGTGCCCCGATGGATGCTGTCTTCTTGGGGTCCGTCGGGTGGACTTGAAATTTGACTATTTCATCTGCTGGTTTAAAGGAGGTGGATTTGGGTCGCTTATCTAGGATTATGTCATCCCTATCCACAGTGGAGCGTGGCACAGTTAGTTCTTCGGCCGCGAGGGCTTCAGACAGTGCCTTGAGGGCCAGGGATGCGGTTTTGTTTTTGGCGCGGAGTGCTATGTCCGGATCACTGGCAAGAGTGATGATACCGCTGGGCCCAGGCATCTTGAGCTTCATGTACCCGTAATGAGGTATAGATTGGAAGCGTGTAAATGCATCTCGCCCCAATAGGGCGTGATATCCGCTGTTGAAAGGGGCCACTTGGAAGGTTATCTCTTTGGACCGATAATTCTCTGGCGTGCCGAATACCACGTCAAGTGTGATTTTTCCCGCACATCGCGCCTCCTATCTATTTCCATTTTGTTGAGTGTATCCTTGTAGATGAGGTTTACTCCGTTGCCGCCGTCCATGAGCACTTTGGTGAGCCGAAAACTGTCCACAATTGGATTGAGGACCAAGGCGGCAGGTGCCCGGACTGTCCGGAACTTTGGTTCGTCATTGCCATTGAAAGTTATGGCTGTGTCGTTCCAAAGGTTTATCGCCGTGACTTGGCAGACTTCGGCGAGGTCGCGGAGGGCCCTTTTGTGCTGATTGTTTGAAGCAAAAGTCTCGAAGACCGTCAATACGCTGAGGTCGTCGTCTTCTTGGGGGTGTTGCTCTGGGGTATTTTTGGTGAGGATATCCTCGCCGCTCTTGGCCACTTGCCGGAGTATCCAACATGCTCTAAGGCTGTGGATTGGTATGGTATCTGGTGTTGCGTGTATTTTGCATGACCTATCAAGCCATCCCTCTAGAACTATTCCGCGCCCCGTAATGTGCTTAGATTTCTTTACTATTGGTTCGGGTGCCCCGCGAGGGTGCATCTTTTTTGCCCCGAACGAAGGGTTGAGTGGAAACAGGTGGTTCCCAGAGGGCTGCCTGAGTTTTCCACGCGCTTTCCATTGCGCAGTACTTCTGTACGATGGTTGCCAAGTCAGCGAAGTGTAATACGCGATAGTGTTTGATGGCTTTGAGGATTCCTACGTCCATGCAATTATTGCAGAATGCTGAGATCGCGTCTTTGTCGCGGCAATCTTTAATCTTGTCTTTGACAAGGAGGAATCTGGCCCAAAAGTGATGGACTGTTTCCTGAGATTGCTGCCGTATGTACATGAGATCGCGTATATCTGGGTGGGTGGGTGGCTTTAAATCTGAACCCTGACTCAATTTAGGATCCGGAGTTTGAGAAATCTCCGAGCGAAATGGTTCGGGCTCCGGGATATCAACTGATTTTTCAGGCCTATCATCCGATTCTAGGTTCGAAGGACAGGGCGCGTCGTTCCACGGACAGGTATCCGGCTCTTCGAGCTCGGAAATCCGGACATATCGTCCTCAATATGGAGGAAGAGTTGTTGTTTTGCTCCTCTACTATCGCTATCTGATGGGTGATCAGCGGAGACTTGATTTCTCTCTGATCGGGTTTAAGCCCAATCTGATCGTAGTCTGTAGCGACCCCCAAGGCGACTATACTATCTAGGAGTTTGTTTAAAGACGACAACTCCGTCGGATCCATCCGTTTGGAGTATTCGGAGTCAACCCGGAGGTGATTTTCGATAACCCGAGAAGTCATCATCGGCTTGACGGCCGCACGAGCGGTCATGGTAAAACTGCCCAGCCGGAGGGTTTGGCCTGAGGCCAGGGCTCCTCCGGAGGTGATACCGTCCTTGATAACAAGGCGAGCCATCAATCCTATTTTTGACATCACAGCGGAACTCCCAATGAAAGCACCAATGTCGGTGTCAAAACCGGCGGATCTCGGGTAGGGGGTCCCGAACTGTGCGTCTAAGGTCGATGGTAACAGGAGACAGGGGACACGATGTTTACCCAGGTTCGGGCAATCTCTATGGAGGTAATACCCTACTTCCTGCTTGATTGATCTTGATGAATATGAGTATTACAAGAGTTGATCTACCACGAGATCGTAATGGCTAAAACCCTAGAAGTCTAGCATGTCTGATTATGATCATCCCTATGGACTAAACCCTCCGGTTTATATAGACACCGGAGGGGACTAGGGATATGCAAAGTTGAACACAGAGAAAGGAATCTTCATATCAGGACGCCAAGCCTTCCTTCCACGCCAAGGAGAGTCCCATCCGGACATGGGTGAGAGTCTTCGGTCTTGTATCTACATAGCCCATCAGTCCGGCACATGTCAAACAGGCCGGACGTCCGAGGACCCCTTAATCCAGGACTCCCTCACCCCCCCGGCTCGGCCTCGCGCTAACGCGGCAGTGCGCTCGTTTTACAGGCGCAGTGCAGTTATTCTGTTTCCCACCCCCCACACGCACCCACACACCCATAAAGATAGATAATGGGAGCAAGTCCATACAAGGAAGATGTGTCAGTAAAACTATGCCCCTCGGTGAGGTGCGGTGCGGGGGCAAGTCATGTTACGGACTCGCCTCGGCATGCGACGCCGCGGCACGCCGCATCGTCGCCTGCTACGGCTCGTTCCTGGCTTGGCCTCGCCGGGATGGGGGAGGGGGTCCCGAACTGTCGTGGAATTGTCACGACAGATGTCCTCAAGCTAGGACTTAGTCGTGGAGCCATCGCCGCTAGGAAGCTTGAAGGGGTTAACGGGACAAGGAACACGAGGGTTTATACTGGTTCGGCCCCTTACGGTGAAGGTAAAAGCCTACGTCCAGTTGAGGTGGTATTGATTAGGGTTTCGATGACCAGGGAGCTTAACTGCTATGCCCGGTTCTCGATGAGATCTTTCTTGTTCCTAAACCGCTGCCGTGTCGTCCCTTTATATAGAGAGGTTGACGCCCAGCAGCCCTCAGAGTCCCGGCCGGCTCATAAAAGTGTCCGGCTCGGACTCTCAACTATCCTTGCCTTACACTACAAGTTCTACCATAATGATGGTTGTAACTACGGGCCTGAAGCCATATCCGGGTCTTAAGCCCATCTTTGGCCCACCGTCTTCAAGCTTGTCGCCGGGCTTCCGGCGATGACCATTATGAGTAACCCGGCCCCTTCTGGCGGGTGACTCTAAGGTCTATATCCTCAACATTAGGCCCCAGATTGATTTGAGCCGGCTCATGTCAATCTTCAATTCTTTCGACAAAAAACCTCCGGCTTTCAATTGTGTGAAGGCCATAACCCGGTGTGACGTCATCCTCTGGACTCCGGGTAATCCGCCGTGACGTCATCTTCCATTAAGTCCATTTTTTATTCCACCAGATCCGCAACAGATCTTATCTTTACTGCCATCCCGAAAATCGAGGCGCCTCTCGGGCGAGATAACCGCGTCGTGGCCTCCTCGTTTCTCGCGCTCACTTATGAGCTTGCCCTTATAAGTAGTCCGACCCTCGGGTCTTTCCATTCTCCCCCTTCAGTCGCCCTCTTCCTCTCGCTGCTCCCGTGCTGCTCGAGCTCCGCCGCCGCCGCCGCCGCAACAGAGCTCCGCGTCTTCATCAACCTTGGCCGCTGCATCACCCTGAAACGTCCAGAGAAACGCGGCGAACTCTCGCAGCACATCTGCATCCGTAAGCTCCTTCTTCCTCGTAGAACAGATCTACGTTAAGCTCATACTGTTCTTCTGTGTTCTTCGCCGTCGCCCACGAGTTCTTGGTAGTTTTCATTTTTACTGCCTTTTTTGATCTTAGCCTTGTATAGAACCACCGCGGCAGCTGTTTAGCACCCATTTCACATGCAAGTAGACCTCTTTTTACTACATAAAGGCTCCGTTCAATCCCAAGAACTTCCCTTGCGTCTATTTTTAGGTCTAGAAACTTTCCTTTTAGCCGACCGTTTTGATCCAAATTATTTACTGCAATGTGTGAAACCTATTTTCACCACACTTAGTAAAAAACTGCACCTGTTGAATCTTGGCGGTTTACATTTCCGGTTTAAAGAAGCCACGCGCCGTAGAACCTTCCGGCTCAAAGGAAGCCACGCGCCGTAAAATTTTCCAGCTCACTTACAACAAGGCTGTAGACGATTTGAATTACTCTCAAGCACACCAGCGGCTTAGAACCCGATGTACTTAGATATATGTCATTAGTCCCCTCCATAAGCCGCCACTTTAACATTGAACTGTAAATTTCCTCCGGCTTATAATTAAACCGGGCATGTTTCCTTTTATCATAGGCTTCCGACTTTTCACCATGCCTCCCAAAGCTCCTAAAGCACCCATCACTTGCAATTGGATGAGGTCCAATGTCACCGACGAGACTTTAGCGGATTTTGTCAAGTCAGGTTATCTGCCTAAGAAGGACGTCATGTCCTACCGTGCCCCTGACCCGTCAGAGGAGAAACCACAGCCAAAGAACGGGGAGGTAGTGATTTTTGCGGATCACATGAGCCGGGGCTTCGCACCTCCCGGCTCAAAGTTCTTCAGGGATGTATTGAATTTCTTTGACCTGCGGCCACAAGATATAGGACCCAACTCGGTGTCCAACATATGCAATTTCCAAGTGTTCTGCGAGGTTTATCTTGGAGAAGAGCCCAGCCTGCTACTCTTCAGAGAGCTCTTCTACCTGAACCGCCAGAACGAGTGCGCCAATGGGCCAAGTTTGGAACTTGGCGGAATCTCCATTCAGCGACGGAGAGACTGCCTTTTCCCTTACGCCGAGCCGCCGAGTCACCCAAATGACTGGAACCTGACGTGGTTCTATTGCCAAGACACGTCACCGGCTGACGAGAGCCCGCTGCCCGGCTTTCGCCCTTCACGTCTGGAGCCAACTCACCCTCTGTCTGACAAGTTAACTCAGGCGGAGTGCCAACCTCTGCTCCCCACCATCAACAAGATCAAGGCTCTCCTGGGCAATGGTCTCAACGGAATTGATCTGGTCCGGGTCTGGATCTCGTGGCGGGTGATCCCCCTGAGTCGCCGCCCCGGCTTAATGTGTGAGTACACAGGCCGGAAAGATGACCCCCTGCGACACAGCCGCAACGATCTTCCTGAAGACGTTGCTGAAGACATGACCAAGGCTCTCTTGAACGAGAGCTTGGCAGACTGCGGAAGGACCGGGTTAGCCCCCTTCTGCAAGACCAACCCAGCCCCAGCAGTAAGCCGCTGATCTGAGCATCTTAACTTCTTCTGTAGATAACTTTCATCTGAATCTTTAAGAAATCATCATTGTATTTTTCAGGCTGATGACAAATTCTGGAAGGTCAAATATGACCATGAGGCGGCCAAGAAGGCCAGGAAGGCGAAGAAAGCCGCCAAGAGAGCCGCTCCCCGCAAGAAGGGAAGTAGGCCTACTGCTTCAGAGCTGATGCAACTAAGCGACAGCTCCGAGTCAGAGGTAACCCCTGAACCTGTAAGCTCTTGTTATATCTGTTATTTATTTCTGTCCACCTTATCAATACTATTCATCAACAGGATGACACCGGAGCAAGTAACCCGGTGGTTGAAGAGGTAATGTCACTTTCCTCCGACTCGGAGCCCTTGCCAAGGCTGAAAATCTGAAGGGTAACCCGGAAAGTAAGATTTTCACATCCTTTAGCTTATCAAGATCCTCAATTTCTTTTGAAGCGACAGACTCATGAGAGCCGGCGGCACACCCAGACCAACAAGGACGCTGACCTCTCTTCCGGCTTACCTGATGCGTCGAGGAAACGCCAGACCGAGGTGATCTCAAACTTGTACCCTTTTCATCCTTTGGCGGGTGTTATACGTCAACCGCTCAATTCTTCTGACTCAAACTATCAGGAAACCTCACCCTCCTCTGGTGATTCGATGCAATCAAGCCTGCCGGCCTTCAAGACCGTACCCGGGTAACAATGATCATCTCTTTGTTGTGCTTATCTTTGCTCATACCTTTGTACTAACCTTTTTGTCCTTTCAGTGCCCAGGCAAAGCTCACCAAGAGGGCAAAGAAGAATAAGCCGGTCGAAGAGCCGGACTTGCCTGAGCCGGAGGTAACAGCACAAGAACCGCCAGCTGCCTCCGCTCCCGAAGCCACCGCTCCAACCGTCAAGGCAACTGCAGAGGCTTCTGCTAACCCGGAGACCTCCAGCTCGGCTCAGGCGGTCAATGACCCGGACGTGGTAATCACCCAGACGGAGTTTGTTGAGCCGGGGAGACCTACTGCACTGGCCAAGTGCTCCGCCAAGGAGGAGTTGCTACAGCACCGCCGGGTTAATCTGGACCTCACCGACTATGCCAATCTGAACATCGGAGAGATCGTCTCCGGCTATGTCAGCCAAGTGCACAAGAGCCGGGATGTAGAGATCGGCATGGTGAACCAGATTCAGCAGAAGTCTGAGGTACTACTCTTCTTTCTTTTTGCTTACTGCATAGTTATCTTGTTATTCTTACCATACTCTAGCCCCCAAGTCTATGACTTATGATAGAATATGTTGCAGACTTAAGTTCCGGCTTACTCACTTGAACCAGCAATTTGTAGATAGAAACATTCGATATGCATTAGCCCCCAAGTGTCTTTGCTTGAAAGTGCTTGGGACTTTAAAATTGCATAATAATTGTTCATCCTATAACCCGGAAACTATGCAGGCTGCTTGCAAGAAGCTTGAAGCTGACATCTCCGATCTGAAAACCCGCCTAAAGACGCAAGAAACTGAGACCCGGAAGGCCAATGCCAAATTTGTGTCAAGTATTGTTGCGCAAGAAAAGCTGAAGACGGACTTTGACGCTGAACGGAGAGCCTGGGCCGAAGAGAAGGCTACTCTGGTGAACCGGGCCGAACGGGCGGAGAAGGCTCTGTCAGAGAAGACCGCCGAACTCTCCGGCTTAAAGCGCCAAGTGTCCCAGATGGTTGCCGCAATCTTCAGTAAGTCATTTCATCGGCTTTCATCAAGTTTAGAATCTTTATATCTCATAACTCATCCTTGTCGACGGCTTATCTTATTCTGTTAAACAGGTCCCAGAAGCGGCAACCTCAACCAAAGTGTGGTAACCAAGTTGAAGCCCGTGTACACCCTGGTGGAGCAACTCTACACCGGGTCACAGCGTGCTTTGGCTGTGGTGGCCCTATCCAATGAGGTGCCGACTCACCTGGCGGAAGTTCTTCGCCGGCTCGCCGTTCTTCCTCAACGTATCCAAGAGCTGCGACGGGCCTCTGCAAGAGCCGGAGCCATAGCTGCTCTAAGCCGGGCCAAGGCGTTCCTTCCAGAACTAGACCCGGCGGACATCGCTCTAGGCTACCCCAGTTTGAAGGAAGACGGCACCGCCTTCGACCAAAAGGACTTCGCAGCCTGCGTGAAGATCGTACGCCCGGTGGCCACTCTGATTGGCAATGATACAGATCTGACTAAGTACCAGCCGGGCTACGATGCAGAGAATCAGAGGATCCCCACTCCGCGCTATGAAGCCCTCAGCTTAATCCCGCCGACTCGTAAGCACACCTTTGCCCCGGAGATTGACCCGGCCGGGTTAATTGACGAGGAAGCTCAATTTGAAGCTCTGAGCGGCATTGACTGGAAGTCGTCAACTTTCCAGGTCTTGGGAACAGCCGCAGGAGAGGAGAGGGATGAGCCGGAGACTTCAACCCAGCAAGCATCGTAACTCTGCAGGCGGCTTATCAAACAATGCTTCACCCTTTTGGACCCGATGAGTCTTGTAATAGAGTAGGACCAACACTTTAACTTTGCCGTGCCATCGTGCACGCGTTGAATGCTGAAGTCCATTGAAATTGTCTCCTTTATATTTCCCCGGGTCATAATCGATCATTCATTTTCCTTAAGCTCAAATAGTTGCCTTTAACTATCCTGCATAGAAGGACAAATCACAAGTCTCTAGGTGGCTTACCGTACTGAGAATCATAGTTTTAGATATATAACCTGGAAAATGAATCAAAAAAGACTGGTCCTCAATTATGTCCTTGATATAGCCGCAATAACACACTTACTGGCCTGCAAGCACACTTCCGGCTTATATAACCCAGGTAATAAGGTTGGTACCTCAATTCCGATTTACCAGTCTTAATAACACTGAATGTATTCGACTAGTACCATGAATCAAAGTTAAGCCGGCAAAGTGAGACCCGCCGTGCACACTTGAAATAATCGGAAGAGCTCGCTATAAATCAGAAGAACTCAGGGGCTTCCGGTTCGAATACGACCAGAGACCCGTCCCAAAGGGGTTATGCTAGGATTCGAATGCGATCATATAGCCCCCAGTGGGTGTGGCGATGCCAATCAAGAGGGTACCGACAGCTATGTTCTCTTTGGTTCGAATACGACCCATGTTTGAACAGGAAGCCCCCAAATGACTTTAAGAATTGTTTAACGACGCTGATTCGAATACGATCCACGTCGGTTCCCAAAGAGGTTAAACTATGATCAAATATGATCAAAGAAAACTCCCCAATGAGCTCGGCATTTTGCCAATCAAATGGGTATCGACAGCTATGTTCTCTTTGGTTCGGATACGACCTATGTTTGAACAGGAAGCCCCCAAGTGACCATATTGCCTATGGCGAGATTCGGATACGATCATAAGCCGGATCCTCCTTCAAGTTATCATGTGATCTTGCAATGAAAACAACACGTGCACATTTGGAGGAGAAAAAAGGACAGAGTCCTGCTTTATTGCTTATCATAATATATACATGGCTTAGAGAAATATGTACATTATGAGAGCCGGTGGCTCAAGTGTAATAAGGCCGAAGCTGAGCTATGTTCCACGGCCGACGGGTCTCCTCCTCCGACTTGCGTGAATCTTTGTGCTCCCGAATGTCAATGAGGTAATATGACCCGTTATGCAAGTTCTTGCTGACCACAAAGGGTCCTTCCCAAGGCGGGGATAACTTGTGTGCATCTGTTTGATCTTGGATGAGCCGGAGCACCAGATCACCTTCCTGGAAGACCCGGGATTTAACCCGGCGACTATGATAACAGCGCAGGTCTTGTTGGTAAATCGCTGAGCGAGCTACTGCCACATCACGCTGTTCGTCCAACATGTCAAGAGCATCTTGGCGCGCCTGTTCATTATCCACCTCAACATACGCCGCCACTCGAGGCAAATCATGACAGATGTCACTGGGGAGGACTGCTTCCGCTCCATAAACCATGAAGAAAGGCGTGAAACCTGTAGACCTGTTAGGAGTAGTGTTGATGCTCCACAACACGGAGGGTAACTCCTCCACCCAACAACCCGGCGTCCGTTGTAAAGGGACCAAAAGCCGGGGCTTGATGCCCTTCAGAATCTCCTGATTAGCCCTCTCAGCTTGACCATTGGATTGAGGATGAGCCACTGATGAAACATCAAGTCGGATATGCTCTCGTTGACAAAACTCCTCCATGGCGCCTTTGGATAGATTGGTACCGTTGTCAGTTATAATGTTGTGCGGAAAACCAAAGCGAAAAATCACCTTTTTCATAAATTGAGCCGCCGTGGCTGCATCACACTTGCTAACTGGCTCCGCTTCAACCCACTTGGTAAATTTGTCAACTGCCACCAAGAGGTGGGTCTTCTTATCCTTGGACCTTTTAAAAGGCCCAACCATATCAAGCCCCCAGACCGCAGCTCCTGAGCCGGCACATGAGCCCGTCGCGAGAACCTTTGGCAACCATCACATTTACTGACCAAGTCCTCCGCATCAGCATGAGCCGTCAGCCAATAAAAACCATGACGAAAAGCCTTGGCTACAAGAGAC
Organism: Triticum aestivum; assembly: GCF_018294505.1. Lineage (NCBI taxonomy): Eukaryota > Viridiplantae > Streptophyta > Magnoliopsida > Poales > Poaceae > Triticum > Triticum aestivum. The sequence continues at coordinate 169,254,973 of NC_057805.1, read as the reverse complement.
TTTGAGCCGGCGTGATGGCCACAATCCCCTTCATGAATCTCGCACAAGATCTCTTGGCCTTCCTCAGGGGAGACACAACGCTGGAACGTTCCTGTAACACTGCGGCGATGCAACTCACCATTGATGACAACCATCGACTTAGACCGCCGGGTTATTTGTCTGGCCAAAGTTTCATCCTCAGGCAAATCTCCCCGGGTCATGTAAGCCAAATAGGGCACTGTGCAGTCCGGTATGATGTGGAGAGCCGCCACCAGTCCTGCCTCCGGGTCAGGGACAGCCAAGTCTTCCTCTGTAGGCAACTTAACAGAAGGGTTATACAGAACGTCCAGGAAAGTATTAGGCGGCACCGGTTTTCGCTGAGAGCCCAGCCGGCTTAAAGCATCAGCCGCCTCGTTCTTCCTGCGATCGATGTGCTCTACTTGGTAACCCTGAAAGTGCCCAGCAATGGCATCAACTTCGCGGCGATAAGCCTCCATGAGAGGGTCCTTGGAGTCCCACTTTCCTGATACTTGTTGAGCCACCAAGTCTGAGTCGCCGAAGCACCTTACCCGGCTCAAGCTCATCTCCTTAGCCATCCGAAGACCGTGGAGCAAGGCCTCGTATTCAGCTGCATTGTTGGTGCAAGGAAACATCAATCGTAGCACATAATGAAACTTGTCACCTTTAGGGGAAGCCAATACGACTCCATCCCCCGAGCCCTCCAATTGCCTGGACCCATCGAAGTGAATAGTCCAGTATGTGTTGTCCGGCTTTGGTCGGGCACTTGTAACTCCGTCCAATCATTGATGAAATCCACCAAGGCCTGAGATTTAACAGCAGTGCGTGGCACGTATTTCAGACCATGAGGTCCGAGCTCTATAGCCCACTTAGCCACTCTCCCTGTGGCCTCTCTGTTTTGAATGATATCTCCAACGGGGGCAGAACTGACCACAGTGATGGGGTGACCCTGGAAATAATGCTTAAGCTTCCGGCTTGCCATGAACACACCATAAACAAACTTCTGCCAATGCGGATACCGCTGCTTGGACTCAATGAGTACTTCACTGACATAATAAGCCGTCCGCTGAACCGGATGCTCCTTACCCTCTTCCTTGCGCTCCACCACCACGGCCACACTGACGGCTCGTGTGTTAGCAGCCACATACAGCAATAAAGGCTCCTTGTCAACCGGAGCAGCAAGGACTGAGGGCTCGGCCAGCTGCCTCTTCAAATCCTCAAAAGCAGTATTAGCTGCATCATTCCAGACAAAGTCATCAGTTTTCTTCATCAACTGATATAATGGCATAGCCTTCTCCACCAAACGGCTTATAAAACGGCTTAAAGCAGCAATATGACCCGCCAGGTGCTGGACGTCGTTTATACACGCCGGCTTAGCCAGGGAGGTGATGGCCTTGATCTTCTCCGGGTTAGCTTCAATGCCTCTGTTAGAAACCAAGAAACCCAAGAGCTTGCCTGCAGGAACACCAAAAACACACTTGGCCGGGTTAAGCATCATCTTGTAGACCCGGAGATTATCAAAGGTTTCCCTTAGATCATCTATCAGGGTTTCCTCCTTCCTAGATTTAACCACAATATCATCCACATAAGCATGAACATTGCACCCAATCTGGTTATGAAGACAGTTCTGCACGCAACGCTGATAAGTCGCCTGTGCGCTCTTGAGTCCAAAGGGCATAGACACATAGCAGAAGGCTCCAAAGGGAGTGATGAACGCAGTCTTCTCCTGGTCCTTAACTGCCATTTTAATCTGATGATATCCAGAATAAGCATCCAAGAAACTTAGGCGCTCACAACCCGCCGTAGCATCAATAATTTGATCAATACGGGGAAGGGCAAAGGGATCAGCCGGACACGCCTTGTTCAAGTCCGTGTAGTCCACACACATCCGCCAGGTGCCGTTCTTCTTGAGTACGAGCACCGGGTTAGCTAACCATTCTGGGTGAAAGACTTCAACGATAAACCCGGCCGCCAAGAGCCGGGCCACCTCTTCACCAATGGCTTTTCGCCTCTCTTCATTAAACCGCCGAAGGAACTGCCTGACCGGCTTAAATTTCGGACCAACATTGAGAGTGTGCTCAGCGAGTTCTCTAGGTACGCCTGTCATGTCAGACGGCTTCCATGCAAAAATGTCCCTATTCTCACGGATGAACTCGATGAGCGCGCTTTCCTATTTTGGATCCAGATTGGCACTGATGCTAAACTGCTGAGATGAATCTCCTAGAACGAAATCAACAAGTTTAGTCTCATCAGCCGACTTAAATTTCATTGTCGGCTCATGCTCCGTAGTCGGCTTTTTCAGAGAGGTCATATCTGTTGGGTCAACGTTGTCTTTGTAAAAGTCAACTCCTCTGTTGCACAAACAGATTCTGCATAAGCTGCATCGCCTTCCTCACACTCCAGGGCCACCTTCCGGCTGCCGTGAACCGTAATGGTCCCATTATGACCCGGCATCTTGAGCTGTAAATACACGTAACACGGCCGTGCCATGAACTTGGCGTAAGCCGGCCGCCCAAATATGGCATGGTACGGACTTCTTATCTTGACCACCTCAAAGGTCAATTTTTCCACCCTGTAGTTGTACTAATCTCCAAAGGCCACTTCCAACTCGATCTTGCCGACTGGATAAGCCGACTTACCAGGTACCACACCATGGAAAATAGTGTTTGACTGGCTGAGGTTCTTATCAATCAACCCCATACGACGGAAAGTCTCATAATAGAGGATGTTGATGCTGCTGCCTCCATCCATGAGCACCTTAGTGAACTTATATCCTCCCACCTGAGGAGCCACCACCAAGGCCAAGTGACCCGGATTATCCACCCGGGGAGGGTGATCCTCCCTACTCCACACTATAGGCTGCTCAGACCACCGCGAGTAGCGTGGAACCGCCGGCTCAACAGCATTCACAGCACTCTTATGAAGCTTCTGATCTCGCGTACATAGACTGGTGGTAAACACATGATACTGTCCACCGCTAAGCTGCTTTGGATTGGTCTGATAACCCCCCTGCTGCTGTTGATGACCCTGGCCAGACTGCTGATTAAAGCCCCCTTGACCGTTCTGAGGATTAGAATTTGAGCTGCCGCCCGGGCCATGAAAGCCGCCGGCGCCAGAGCCTCCGCTCGGGCCATTGTTGCCGTTAAAGGCATTGGAATTCTTAAAGGCTTTCATGATTGCACAATCCTTCCATAGATGAGTAGCTGGCTTCTCTCTAGAGCCATGCCTTGGACAAGGCTCATTCAACAGCTGCCCAGCGTCGGGCTTGACCCGCCGGCTCGGGGAGGGGGCCTCCCCTTGCGTCGCTGGTTATTACCCTGTGAGCTGGCGTTGGCTACGAACTCTAGGCTGCCATCGGCCTTGCGCTTGCCACCTCCTTGGTTCCCCGGGTTATGCTGAGGACCCTTGCCATTGCCGTTCTTCTTTCCCTTCCCTGTCCTTTCATCATCTAAAGCGGGGTCCTTGGTACCATCGGAATCGGCATACTTGACAAGAGCCGCCATCAGTGTACCCATATCATTGCAGTCGCGCTTAAGCCGCCCGAGTTTCATCTTCAGGGGCACAAAACGACAATTATGTTCCAACATTAAGACTGCAGAGCCGGCATCCATCTTATCAGAGGAATGTATTATCTCCTTAACCCGGCGAACCCAATGTGTCGTAGACTCACCCTCCTGCTGCTTACAGTTAGTCAAATCCACAATTGACATAGACTGCCTACAGGTATCCTTGAAGTTTTGGATGAACCGGGCTTTCAGCTCAGCCCAAGACCCAATGGAATTCGGTGGTAGCCCTTTCAACCAAGTGCGGGCAGTCCCATCTAACATCATGGTGAAGTACTTGGCCATTGCCGCTTCACTGACTTCCAGCAGTTCCATGGCCATTTCGTAACTCTCGATCCAGGCCGCGGGTTGTAAGTCAGCCGTGTAATTAGGCACCTTCCTAGGGCCTTTGAAGTCCTTGGGTAGACGTTCATTGCGGATAGCCGGCACTAAACAAGGGACACCTCCAGTCCTGGTAGGGATACCCACGTCGACGGAAGTCGTCGGATAAGCCGGGGGAGTCTGGTAAGCCGTCAACTGAGGCACCTGCTCCGCCTCTTGCCGCGCTCTGTCTTGGTCTGCTGCGTGAAAGGCTCCGTTATGAACCGGGCCATGGCCAGGGGGCGGGTCATGGCGTCGGACATTACTTGAGCCGGTCGCTGAAACCATGTGTCTGCTATAACTCGGGCTCCGCCTCCCCACCTGGCTCGGCCTCGCGCTAACGCGGCAGTGCGCTCGTTTGACAGGCGCAGTGCGGTTATTCTGTCCCCCCACGCACCCACAGACCCCTAAAGATAGATAATGGGGGCAAGTCCATACAAAGAAGATGTGTTAGTACAACGATGCCCCTCGGTGTGGTGCGGTACGGGGGCAAGTCACGTTACGGACTCGCATCCGCATGCGACACCGTGGCACGCCGCTTTGTCGCCTGCTACGGCTCGTTCCTGGCTCGGCCTCACCGGGATGGGGGAGGGGTCCCCCTCCCCCCGGCTCGGCCTCGCGCTAACGCGGCAGTGCGCCTGTTTGCCAGGTGCAGTGCGCTCGTTTGACAGGCGCGGTGCGGTTATTCTATTTCCCACCCCCCACACGCACCCACACACCCCTAAAGAGAGATAATGGGGGCAAGTCCATACAAGGAAGATGTGCCAGTACAACTATGCCCCTCGGTGCGGTGCGGTGCAGGGGAAAGTCATGTTACGGACTCGCCTCCGCATGCGGCGCCGCGGCACGCCGCGTCGTCGCCTGCTACGGCTCGTTCCTGGCTCGGCCTCGCCAGGATGGGGGACCCCCCTCCCCCCCGGCTCGGCTTCGCGCTAATGCGGAAGTGCGCTCGTTTGACAGGCGCAGTGCGGTTATTCTGTTCCCCCCACACGCACCCACACACCCCTTAGATAGATAATGGGGGCAAGTCCATACAAGGAAGATGTGTCAGTACAACTATGCCCCTCGGTGCGGTGCGGTGCGGGGGCAAGTCATGTTACGGACTCGCCACACACCCCTGCACCCTAAAAAAGATAGATGTTCTTCAGTCAATACAAAAAATCTATCAGTACAAAAGTGCCACTCGGTGCAGTCCCTATACATCTTAACCAGATATTCATTTAAAAATCCCAAAAAAATGCCGAGAAAGAATGACAACAAAGAGAAAGCGAGGGAAACACATTATAAAAAAGATGTCAGTTCAAGTAGAGGACAACATTCAGTACTTAAAAATGCTTATATTAGGCAAAAAAATCATAAAAACTAGAAAAGAAAAAATGCTAAGAATAAAAAATATTAACCGCCCCAAGGGATAGGCCGGCCGAACGCAGGTGGGTACTAGGACTCAAGCCAACCACGAAACAACCGGCGAATCCTATGTAAACTAGTCTGCCGGGGCCACCCCACCAGGGCCCACAGGTCATGACAGAGGGGGAGCGCCATGTATAATCACTCAGGTAAGTATTCAGAGGAGTTCGACCAGTGAGCCTCGGCTGCGCTTATAAATAGGTCTAGAGCCCCCTCGACTAGCGAGGTGGGACTAAATGTATAGCGCACGCGCACGCCACACTTCACAGCCACGCGGAAGAGCTATCTAGGCTGAAAACAATGACTCCGACGGATGGCCCAACACAGTAGTTCGCCCCATTACAAAATTCCAGTCGATCGCGCACGACCAAAAAAAATGCAGATAATTAAAAAAATGACAAGAAATCAGTTCAAAACAAATAATGTAAAAAGTTCAAACACATCTTAACTGTAAGAACAAAAAAAAAATATTTTTTTGGAAAATTGAACGTAGAAGATTGTAATAAAAATTTCGGAAACAAATTTATAGAAAGTTCAACTACTACAATTTCATAAGGTTCAAGTAAAATTAGTACTATGCAGCAAAGATTAAATTCTTTTTATTTAAAAAATACTAGAACTATCACTATTTGACTGGAAAAAGAAAATTGTGCTCTAAAATTCATGTAAAAAAGTAATAAAAAATGCTATACAACAAACAAATGCGATTGGCCATTGACAACCTAAATAGTTCAGTACTATCATTAACAGCATGTAAGTTCAGCAAACTCAAAGCCCAAAAGGGGTCCTACAAACATCATCAGCGTATATTTTCCGTCTGCGAGCTATGTACATGAAAATATGCCAGTCAAAACAAAGGATGCCCATCAGTTCAACTATAATTGTTCCAGTTCAAATATAAAGAATATATAAAAAAACAGTTATGCTTGAGCAAAAAAATAGGAAAGCATTACATAAATTGTTCCAAACCATCTGATAATACCATAGAATTCAACCATCTCACATGCGAAAGTTTTAAAGAAAAAATACTGCAACGTAATCAAACACACATATCTCACAACCGGCGTCATTTGCCACATTTAAACCAACAACTCATAAATTCTGAACACCACGGTAAACACCAAAGCCCAAAACACGTCTGCCGCCAAATGCCCACGCCGTCACCTCCGGTGACTTGAGATCGCAAAACATGACCGGGTGAGCGCGCGCACGTGCGGAACCCCTTACATGTCTCCTCTGGCAACGAATGGCCCGCAGCACCACGCCGGAGAACGCCCGGAAGCTCCACTTTGCATCCCCTGTTTCCGCCCGTCGTACACGCAGGGAGATCAGTTCTAGTAGAAAACCACGTCAGTCCAACCTGTAAACTACGTCAGTTCAAGTAGGGTAACAGAATAATATTCTGTTACCCGAAACATATATATACAGTCGGTCTATTCTGCTAATATTAGCAGAATAACTATTCTGATAACACTTCCGCACTGCACGCTCAACGCAAGTGCACGTCATTGTTTGAACCAAGTGCGCTGCAGTACTCACACGAGTGAACTTCTCGTCGCAAAAAACTACACGCTATGTTTTTTCGGTACCTTTTTTGCTCTAGTTTTTTAACCGTTAGTCGGACCAAGGCGTCTAATACACCGTTCAAAATCTATGGATTAGGCACTACTTTGACATGTTGAACACTTTTCGAGATTCCACACGGTTTAAGAGCAGTTTTGAAAATGGTGCAGCCCATGACGAGTGGCAGCAAGCATTTATCACGATTTCTTCTAAATCGCTCGTCAGAATGAAGCAAACGATACACCGTTGGAAAGATATCATCGAGGCGCATCTTTTTCATATGTATTATTTTCTCTAATTCGTTATGGTTTAAGAGCAGTTTCAAATTTAATCGCGGAATTCTATTTTTCAAATTTTCCGTATTATTTTCGCTCCAGTTTTCTAACCATTTGTCGAAATGAGGCATATGATACACTGTTGGAATGCTACGGACGAGGCGCAACTTTCATATGTTAAAATGTTTTTGAGATTCCTTATGGTAAAAATCATGTGGCTGACGACGAGAGGCAGCGGCCGTTTTTCGTGAAATTTTTACAGACCGCTGGTCGAAATGATTCAAATTATACACCATTGGAAAGATATTAATGAGGCACAACTTTTTCATATTGAACACTCTCTCCAATTCCTTACGGTTTAGAAGTGTCATGGAATTGTCACGGCAGATGTCCTAGTGTGACGACTTAGTCGTGAGGCCAACACATCTATGCGGTAGCTTGAAGGGGTTGATCGGAATCGAGAGACGCAACAGAAGACAAAGGTTTTAGACAGCTTCGGGCCCCGGGAAACATCATCCGGTAAATAACCCTACATGCTGTTTGTGGCTAGGTCTCATTATCATCACTAGGGAGTCGCCGATAAACCAGCTCTTTGTGTCTAGCCCTAGAGATTGTTTCTTCTTGCTTGTCCCTCTTTGGGGAGCCCTGCCCCTCCTTATATATGTTGAAGGGGCGGTTTACATGACTAGTCCTAGTTGGATTAGGATTACTCTATTACAAGTGGAGTCCTAGTCTTGCTTCCTTTGTAAGAGAATATTCCTTGTGCTTTCCTCATAAACCGGCCCACCATAACATGAGCCGGCCTTCCATAAATCGCCTTCTGGGCCACCGGGTCTTGTCGTTCCTCTGACCCGCTCGCCGGGACACCCATGAGTCGCCAGGCTCGGGCGGGTCACTTATTGAGTCGTCAGTCAGGGCAGGTCATTAGTGAGTCGCCAAGTCCGGCCGGGTTACGCCGCGGGGTATATCCCCGACATTAGCCCCCAGTTTAATTTGGATTTATCCATGTTAAACTGATCTGCAACATAAACACAAGAACAAATTTGACGGCGTGTGCTCCAGTTTAAATATTCTTATAACCCGGCACCTGATCATCCTTAAATCCTTGTCATTTCTTCCTTCTAAAAAATTCGAGTCAATAGACCAGCTTCATAATCAATTTGCTTGTAGAAGATATATTGTAAAAAAGAATTCATTTGAGTCGGCCTTCAATGCTCTGACTTGACAAAAATATTGGTCTTTGAAATATTCAACTGATATCCAACCGACTTTAAAATATAGAACTTGCCGAGTTATGATTTCCAAAATCGTCGGGTTATAACAACTGATAATTCCAGGTCATGATTGTTGCCAACGCCGGTTCATGATTTTTGCCGACGCTGGTTCATGATTGTTGCCAACGCCGGTTCATGATTGTTGCCAATTGATCTCCCTGTTTTACTCAAAACCGAGAATTTGAAGATGTTCCTCCGTTATATTCATATCACCTGTAGCCCCCAAGTCTTCAATTTTTGCCAGGAGCAATTGGTAGCCCCCAAGGGCCGGCTCTTTATGATGTGATGAGTCGGGTCTTCAATAAGTTCGGTAAAAATGACTTTGCATTAGCCCCCAAGTGTCATGGTGCCTGCTTGCAGCGACATGATACTTGCATATTTGATGTAATCTCAACTTTAATAATGTAGCCCCCAAGTGCCGGGTCGTAAGCCTGCAATGACTCGGGACTATTCCTTCCATTGTAAAATAAATTATATCCATTGATAAAATAATAGCCATTGCGCTGAAGCGACTTTGAAAACCTCCATCATAACACTGGTTATCCAAAATAAAAAATCCAGCCATGTTGGCTTATTAAAGATTTAAATAATATACCCAATGATTTATAAGCGCATGATTCCCATTGCGCAATCCAAAGGATACCGGCGCTTCAAACCAAGAAGGGAGCCCCCAAGTGATATATTTTGAACCATCAAGGTCGGGTACCTATGTTTGAGTTGTGCTGTGCAACAGACCCTCTTTGGTCCCCTTAACCCAGGCATTAAGCCTCCAAGTAGGTCAGAGCTATGCTCATATGAAGTTATAATATTGGCTTGATAGCCGGATTGCCAAGGTAATCAGAGCTATGCTCTTATGAAATTATAATACTGGCTTGATAGCCGGATTACCAAGGTAAACAGAGTTGTGCTCTTATAGTGTGGGCATGATAGCCGGGTTACTGAGGTAACCAGAGCTGTGTTCTTATGATATGGGATTGATAGCCGGATTACCGAGGTAAACAGAGCTGTGCTCTTATGATATGGGCTTGATAGCTGGATTACCGAGGTAACCAGAGCTGTGCTCTTATGATATGGGCTTGATAGTCGGATTACCGAGGTAACCAGAGTTGTGCTCTTATGATATGGTAATATTGGCTTGATAGCCGGATTAAGAGGGTAGTCATAACTTTGCTGTATAAAGCAGAAGCCCCCATGTAACCATAATAAGATAAGCCCATAAGGTAGGATACTCATGTTTGAACCGTGCAACATGGCAGCAAGTTCTCTTCGGCAACCTTTATTTTTTCTGAGAACTCGGACTTGCGAAAGGTGAACTTCTTTATTGAGAACTTCAAAGCTTTGTGGGAGACAGATTTCCCTTGAACCGGATTGTAAATCGGATATTTGAGAGCTTCGGTCAGACTAACTTCCCTTGAGCCGGATTTTGAACCGGAATCCTTTCTGATGACCCGGAACTTCTTCATTGAGCCAGGGTTTTGTAATTTGTCATATACTTTTTAAGCCGGAAATTTTCTGACGGCCTTTAAATTCTCATCAATATAGCAGTAGTCTCCGGGACTGGGTTATCTTTCCCTCCATCGTCCTGGAGTTCTTAAATTTGCTGAAACTGGCAAGATTTGCTGAGTCATGTCATCGTAGCCCCCGAGTCTTAAGAGGACTAGAGGAGTTGTCTTGAGATTCTCCGTATTTGACCATAGCATAAGGTGTATATCATTGGTGTTGATAGCATCCTGTGAATCCACAGAAGGTTGTGGTGACTGCGGCGAGTTATAAATGATAATAATGAGCCGTGTCAGCAACTCGGGCAATGGTTCCTTCCAACTGGCTATTTGAAGTTAACCAAACTGTAGTGGCGGCGACTTGTACGCCTGCCCATTGAGCCATCCAGTGCAGATGGCGGTTGATAGTATCTAATAATTTGCTTCCAATTTGTTGAAGGAAAACCGGGCTACCCGAGCAGTTACTGGCTTTATACTCAATGAACAGCTCATGCAGACAGGTGTGGCCCTGTGTCGATGTAGACCAGGTCGCGAGAAACGATCGCGACTTCAGAGGCGGCGCAGACAGATGAGTCGGTCGTGGCGTTGTAAACCGGCACGGGTGGGAGAATCGGTCGCGGGGGTGGATGAGTGAGTTGTCTGCGGTGTTGTAAACTGGGTGACGGGGACGGCGACGTGCACACGTTAGTTCTCCGGGTAGTATGGCACGGACGAAACACTGGGGCAGAAACATTGCCAGCACGCTCTATACCCGTAGTATAACGCCTCGTTTTCAGTGAACAATTGTCTTGAATAAACAATATTGCAGAGCAAGGCAAAGATAAACTGTTCTTTGATAAAAAAATATGTGCTAATATAATAAACTTGCACAAATATCACCTGAGTTGTCCGGACGATAAATGATTTATGTATGACGTCCATAGATTGTCGGGGAAACGGCACCTATGGGATCACTGAAATCCCTTCTACGGTTGGCGGGCGCGAGGTTGTGGAAAGAGCAGGTCTGACAGGAAGCACACTGATCGTTTACCCAGGTTCGGGCCGCGAGGATGCATAATACCCGAGTCCTGCTTTGGCGGATGTATTGAGTGTTCTTGTGTTCTTGAGCTAGCTACGGGGCGTAACATGCCCAAAAGAGCCGAATCCCTCTCCTGGTCGCCTCGGGCCTCCTTTTATAGGCAAAAGGGGTTGCCACAGTGGCACACGGGAGGTGAAAAGGTCTACAGTGCGCGAGCTTATCGCCCGGCGTTACAGGACAAAGCGCATTAAATGCACTACTTAGGTGTCAATTAGCTTTATTATGGGACGGGAACGAGACCCGTCCCGTCCGTCGCCTCTCCGCCTTGCTTCGACACACGCCTAGGCCAGCGATGCGTGCGGTGCCATGTAGGCAGGCAGGCTGCTGAGGCGGCGCGGTGGTGGAGCCTTCACGAAGATCTACATGTCACCACGCAGGTGCTTGCTGAGTCGGTGTAGAGGCCGCCCGTCGCCACGTAGGTGCCTGCCCAGCTGGTTGAGCTAGCAGCTGCTTGGGAACGGCGGTGGAGTCTTGGCTGGCTGTGGCCCTGCTGACGCCCTCGGCAAGGGTCTTGCCGGGGGGCCCGGCAAGGGTCTTGCCGTGGCGCTGCGGTCTTCCCTGGCAAGGCTCTTGTCGGGGTGTAATGCCCCGAATCCGATGAGCCAAGTGTCTTCCAGTTATTCGCCGTCATTGCCATGTCATTTGCTTGCGTGTTGCATTTTTGCCATGTTATCATATGCATTGCATCCTCACGTTTTTCAAAACTTGCATCCGGTCTTTTTCCCCGTTGTCCGTTTCGCGATCCGACACTCTCACACGCGCCCGTTGCACCTCTCAGACCTCGTTTCGCGAGTGGCTTAAAAGTGTTCTCGGAATGAGATGAAACTTGGCGAGCGGTCTTATTATAGTGTAGACAGAGCGCGTGTCAAGTTTCGTCGCATTCAGAGCCCATTTGATAGCCCAACCGTTAAACTTATAGCGGCATCGTCGCCCGTCTAACATCAGACATTTTCGGTCTCCGAAAACCATTGTCGGGCTGCTATTCTCTTCTCTCTTCTCAGCCCAACTCATCTACACAGCCCACTAGGCCTAACTACCTACCCCCTCCACTCCAGACCATCCGATGGCGATCGAACGGCTCCGAAACGGAGAAAAAGTCTAAACCCTAGACCCCTTTCCTATTTAAACCCCTCCCATGCCATTTTTGGGCATCCCTAGCACCTCCACCTAACCCTAGCCTCCCCCCTCGGATCAGCCACCGCCGCCTCCCACCTTCTCCTCGATTTCCGGCGCCGGCCACCTCCTCAGCGCCACTTGGCAAGTCGCCAGTGGGCGCGCCGCCTCCAGCCGACGTCCTCCAGCCCCTCAGCGAAGGCCACGCGCCCCCCTGCGCCTCTCTCCACCGCGGCCCGCCAGGCCCACAGGGAGCCCGCCCAGGGCCCGAACTCCGTGACCTCGCCTCGAGCACCAGATCGGGAGAGGAGCTCCCGATCCAGTGCGTCGCCGCCCCGATCTCGCATCCCCGCCGTTTGCCGCCGGCGACCAAGACCGCCGGATCATGCCCGTCGGCGACCTCCTCCGCCACATCACCGCCCGTCGCCATCGCCCCGCTCCTCCCGAGCGCCCCCCGCCCCTCCGCGCCCGCGCGCCGCCTTCTTTCCCCGCCGCCATGGAACTCCGCCGGAGCTCGCCGCCCCCTCGCTGTAGGTCCTCGGTCCGGCCGGATCCGCGCTGCCCCGGTTCGGATCCGCCCCACGCCGCCCCGGTTACGCCTCCTCCGGTCCTCCCGCGGCCTCGCCGGGAACTGCCGTCGCCGCCACGTCCTCTACCCCCGGCCGCCCGGATGGCCTCGTCCCGCCGTCGTCGGGTCCCCGCAATCCAAACGGAGCCCCGCCCCGCGTCGTCCCAATACCGCGTCATCCGGCTCCGTCCCGGTTCACCTGCGTCCCTCGAACCTAACGCCCTCGTCCCGTCCTGGATCTCCTCATCCCACTCCGCCTCGTACCGCGTTGACTTTCCGGAGGTTGAGATTTTGCCAAGTCCCTAGTTTTCCAACTCCATGTGTGCATCTTTGACATGCCATATCTCCTTGCATATAGCTCCGTTTTGCATGTATGTTATATAAAAGTGTTCATCATGTGATGCTCTTCATACCTTTGTACTGTGACAGGCTTGTTTGAGTTCATCTTGATGCCCTAATCATTATTGCAAGAGTGGTATATGATGTTAACCGGCTGATACTGTTAAAACTTGCTGATTTGTCATTTTCGTTTCATTTTGTATGTGCATCCTTTGAGCATGATATCTACATGTTTTAGGAGCATATTAATGCCATATTTACAGTAGTGCAACCCATGTATTTTTGTGTGCCTTTTGGTGAGTGCATCAAGCTCGTGAAGTGGGCTACTTGCCGTTAATGTTCTGTCAACGCTGAAACTGTTATATCATGTTGCTATCTTTGCTTGATGCTACCAATAAATCTGTGCATATTATGGAGATGTTCACTAAGGATGTTTTGTTACAAATGTTATGGTCTATCCATCCATGCCCTTGGTTGCATTTATAGGCTTCTGTAGCTTGTTATAATCTTGCTCTCAACTTGCTAAATAATGTTACTGTTAGCCTATTAACATTAAGTTCAGTTTTGCTCTGTGTCTTGCTAGTGATCCATGCACCCTATAAACATTATCTTGCCATGTGTAGCTTGATAATTATGTCATATTACTGTTGGTTGACTTCACATGCCATGAAATGCTCTGTGGGGAGTTGTAACAGCTCACCAACATGCCTACTTATCGTTGTTCCAGCCATGCACTGTTCTTTTCACCAAGTCTGAATCTATCATATCTTTTGCCATGTTTGCGTGGATTCTACCATCTTTTCTGTTGATCTTTGGAATAAGTTCAGTAAGGGAGTTTTGTTAATTGCTTTTAGTACTAGCATTCCATTCCTTTGTTTTCCATGATAAGAACCTGTAGCATGTCGTTTGATAGCTCTAAACATTGCAACCTGATATTATTTCTGCCATGGTCAATGAATTTCTGCCAAGTCTGTGAAACTGTTATTATTTGCAATCTTGCCATGTCCTTTTGAGCATGTTTTATTGGTTTATAGAGATATCTCAGTGTTCATGTTTTGTCATGCTTTACCTTTATATCATGTCCATGCCTTGTTTTTCATGTTGAGGTGCTGTAGCATACTGTTTTGATGCTTGCTAGATGCCTAGTTGCTGTTTTGGACAGCTTGTCCTTTAAACTTCTTTCATGTGTATGTGTTGAACCGTTGCTCCGTTGCGAGTGTGCTCTATATGAAACTTGCTTAGTTTTGCATGTAGTTTCATGTTACCTTAATTGCATTCATGTTTTGAGTGTGTTTGCTTGATGTTTATATGCGTTTTGCAACACTGACATGTTTAACTTGTTTTGCTCATATTTTCTAGGCCGTAGCTCTGAATTAAACGAACTTTATATGTAACTTGACTAGAAAACCGTGTAGGTCATCTTGATGCATTTTAAATTGATGTTTAACAACTTCAACATTGTGTTCTAATCAGATCTGGACCAATTTCGAAATTTGCATATGAGGACTTACCGGAATTGTTATATGTTGTTTCCGGCCTCATTTAAACTTGCCTTGATGTGTTGTTCTTCTATGCATCATCTCTTGCCATGAGTAGCATCATATAGCTTCGTCATGCAACATACTTGGTTGAGCATCATGTCTTGTTATGTGTTGTGTGTTTACCATGTTGCTTGCTTCTTTCCGGTTGTGCTCCTTCTCGATAGTTCCTGTTTCGTTGCGATTGTGAGGATTCGTTTGTCTACGTGGCTTCATCTTCTCCATGGACTTGTTCTTCTTCCTAGAGGGATTTCAGGCAAGATGACCGTCACCTTGGATCTCACTACTATCTTTGCTATGCTAGTTGTCTCGATGCTATCGCTATGTCGCGCTACCTACCACTTGTTTTTCAAGCCTCCCAAATTGCCATGAAACCCTCTAACCTTTTCACCCTTCCTAGCAAACCGTTGTTTGGCTATGTTACCACTTTGCTCAGCCCCTCTTATAGCGTTGCTAGTTGCAGGTGCAGTTGCAGGTTGTTCCATGTTGGGACATGGATATCATAAATTTTGTTGGGATATCACAATATCTCTTATTTAATTAATGCATCTATATACTTGGTAAAGGGTTTAAGGCTCGGCCTTATGCCTGGTGTTTTGTTCCACTCTTGCCGCCCTATTTTCCGCCATACCGGTGTTATGTTCCTTGATTTTGCGTTCCTTACGCGGTTGAGTGTTATGGGAACCCCTTGGCAGTTCGCTTTGAATAAAACTCCTCCTGCAAGGCCCAACCTTGGTTTTACATCTGCCTCACCTAAGCCTTTTTTCCCTTGGGTTTCTGGAGCTCGAGGGTCATCTTTATTTTAACCCCCCCGGGCCAGTGTTCCTCTGAGTGCTGGTCCAAACCGGGCGATGTCGGGCGCCCCCTGGGCAACCAGGGTCTATGCCAACCCGACGTTCTGCCCATCCGATGTGCCCTGAGAATGAGATACGTGCGACTCCTATCGGGATTTGTCGGCACATCGGGCGGTCTTGCTGGTCTTGTTTTACCATTGTCGAAATGTCTTGTAACCGGGATTCCGAGACTGATCGGGTCTTCCCGGGAGAAGGAATATTCTTTGTTGACCATGTGAGCTTGTGATGGGCTAAGTTGGGACACCCCTGCAGGGTATAAACTTTCGAGAGCCGTGCCCACGGTTATGTGGCAGATGGGAATTTGTTAATATCCGGTTGTAGAGAACTTGACACTTGACTTAATTAAAATGCATCAACCACGTGCGTAACCGTGATGGTCTCTTTTCGACGGAGTCCGGGAAGTGAACACGGTTTTGGGGTTATGTTTAAACGTAAGTAGTACAGGATCACTTCTTGATCATTTCTACTTCACGATCGTTTGCGTAGATTCTCATCTTACTCTTGTATTCGTAAGTTAGCCACCATACATGCTTAGTCGCTGCTGCAACCTCACCACTTTACCCCTTCCTTACCCATTTAGCTTTGCTAGTCTTGATACCCATGGTAATGGGATTGCTGAGTCCTCGTGGCTCACAGTTTACTACAACAATAATTGTAGGTGCCGGATATGCGATGATCATGATGCGAGATCGATGTTACTTGTGTTGGAGTTCTTCTTCTTCTTTGTCGATCTTGGGTTAGGTTCCTGGCCAGCAGCCTGGGCTAGCAGGGTGGATATTGTTTGAGTTTCTGTTTATGTTTCATCCGTAGTCGGATGTAGTTCTCTTGTATGGTATTGTTGTATTCTTGTGGTATTTGTGCCTCATGTATGTATCCCCTACTATGTATGAAATGGTACAATGTAATGATATCCACCTTGCAGAAGCGTTTCAATATGCGAGTCTATCCTTGGTGGGACCTTCGAGTTTCGCTCGGATAGGGTCGCATATTGGGCGTGACAAGTTGGTATCAGAGCCTCGACTGACCATAGGAGCCCCCTTGATTGATCGTGTAGTTTGGCCGATGTCGAGTCTAGTGGAAAAACTTTTTCTGAGTCTAGTTATATCGGAGAGTAGGAATTATTTTTACTCCTCTGCCCCTTCGTCGCTCTGGTAAGGAATCTTGACGTAGGTGTTTTGAATTACTCATCTTCCCCTTCAAATTTTTCTTTAGGATCACGCGGTTAGTTTTCGTGCGTTGTCCATCCTCTTTTCAATCCGGTGCACTTCTCTTCGAGTGGTTTCGATCCTCCTCATCTTTTGCAAGATCAGTCCTCAGTGCTTTCTCAACCGATGTCGTTTTCCCCGTCCCAAGTTGTTTTCTTTTCCCACCCGTCCACCCTTCTTCTTCTCGGAACCGGAGCCCGAAATCAAGTATCCATCCTACTCGTGCAAAGCCTTTGCATTCTCTCCTCAATAATTTCAACCGGCGCTTCTCTATTCAAATATTCGTCGTTCTAGTTGCCTGTGTTTTTCCCGCCCTCCCACCCTTTTTATTCCCGGAGTCTGAGCCTCTATTCGAGCATCAATTTCATTCGTGCGGAGTATCTTCAGTCTTTCCTCAATTGTCTCAACCGGTGAATTCTTGTCTAGTTAATCATCGTTTTTCTCATTTTCCTTCCGGAGGTTTCAATTCAAGTATTCGGTGTTGATCATATTTTTCCCTCAGCTCTACTGTTTCCCCTTGCTTAATTGTTCCGGAGTGATGAAGACATCTCAGAAGAATAGTGTTTGCATTCAATTATTTCAAGGTTGTCACCTCATTCAAGTCCCTCAGTTGTTTTGGTGCATCATCTCTCTCTCCAACGATCCTTTTCCAATGGTGTTTTTTTCAGTGGGCCCTAACCCACATGTCTTCTCCCAGGATCTTACCTGACTCTTCTAAGTTTTCCGGAGTTATTCTCTAATCCTTTTCGAAGTTGACGTAAGTATGAATTTCATCAGTCAGAGGCTTTTTCGAGATCAATTTCAAATTATTTTTCATGGTTGACTCAACCTCTTCGCTTTTCATTCTCCCGGAGTATCTCAACAATTTTGGTGTTCTTTCTCGTCGTCATTCTCAACATTTGAAGACCGAAGAAGAGTTTTCCTCTAAATCTTGTCCGTTCTCCCGGAGATTCGCGGTGCTAGCTCGATGTTATCCTATCAAATTGTTTCCAGTCATGCAATTCTTTTCATCCATCTGGAGTATCTCAGGAGTTGTCTTTCGTTTCGATCATTCAGAAGCCATCATTTCAGAAGATTTCTTCATTCCAAGTTTTCAGCTCCGTTCGTTCCTATATTTTTACCGGTGCCTCGTTCAAGCATTCTCCAATCAATTCGCGATCTCTTCGTTCTCTTGCATCTCGTTTCACTCAAGTATCTTCGTTCATTTCTAATTCTTTCCGGTGATTCATTCGTTTTCATTGCCACGGTGGTTCGTTTGAGAATTTCACTTCTATTCTTATCGTATCTATTCATTCGTTTCTTTCCAATCCTACCGGTGGTTCATGAAGACCTTTCTCAAGTTTTGCGCTATATCTCCCCTTAATATTTTTTTTCCAAAGCGAATAAGTAGTATGCAAATCCATTGCTTCTCATCAATTTAACTGGTGGACGATGAGCATAACTTAATTCTTATTCTTCTTTCATCAAGTCGATTTATCTCTTCTTTTCGGAGATTGTTCATGATGAATAATCTCTTGGTTATAAGTTGTTCATCTTTTCCCTTCCGGAGTTCCAAGCTTCTCGCTGGTTTCTTCGCGAAGCTCCATCTAAATCATCGTAAGGATTTAATCTTATCCCTTTCATCCTTCAATTTTATCTCGTCATTCTTTGATTACCGGAGTTTATCACGATGGCTCGCCATGAATTAATTCATGCTTCAAGGGTTAATCAAGATTCTTGTTCAAGGAGCTCAAGTATCTTTTCTTCTTGCATCTCGAAGTTCAATTATTTCTCCGCATTCTTTTGAAGTGGAGTTTTGCATTTCTTCGTTCTTTTCATCTATTCAATCATTTCCGTTTACGGCCGGTTATCACCTCATAATTTTGAGATGTTATCCAGAAGTCCACAACAAGCTTATTTTTTCGTTGTTGATTTTCTTAACAACTCCGTTCAATCATTCCTTCTAAGGTTGCTTTCAATTTCATTCGTGGTAGAAGTTGTCATCTTCTTCCCCGTTCTTCTAATTCCACTCTTTCAAGTCTTCCGGAGGCATTGTGTTGTTCCTCTCGTCAAGTATCATTCCATCTTCTCAAGTTCATGTTCTATCCTTTCTATGTTTGCCAGAGTGCTGCCGAAATTCTTTTGATTCTCGTCATATTCGTCGTTCCTCTTTTCTACCCGAGAGCTCTCGGAATTTGTTCATCTTCTCTCTTCGCTCTTGTTTCACCTCTTCCTCTTTCTCTACCATTTCGTTCCTAAGATCTCGGGACAAGATCTCTTGTTAGTGGAGAAGAGTTGTAACACCCCGAATCTGATGCGCCAGGTGTCTTCCAGTTATTCACCGTCATTGCCATGTCATTTGCTTGCGTGTTGCATTTTTGCCATGTCATCATATGCATTGCATCCTCACGTTTTTCAAAACTTGCATCCGGTCTTTTTCCCCGTTGTCCGTTGCGCGATCCGACACTCTCACACGCGCCCGTTGCACCTCTCAGACCTCATTTCGTGAGTGGCTTAAAAGTGTTCTCTGAATGAGATGAAACTTGGCGAGCGGTCTTATTATAGTGTAGACAGAGCGCCTGTCAAGTTTCGTCGCATTCAGAGCTCATTTGATAGCCCAACCGTTAAACTTATAGCGGCATCGTCGCCCGTCTAACGTCGGACGTTTTCGGTCTCCGAAAACCATTGCCGGGCTGCTATTCTCTTCTCTCTTCTCATCCCAACTCATCTACATAGACCTCTAGGCCCAACTACCTACACCCTCCACTCCAGACCGTCTGATGGTGATCGAACGGCTCCGAAACGGAGCAAAACTCTCAACCCTAGACCCCTTTCCTATTTAAACCCCTTCCCATGCCATTTTTGGGCATCCCTAGCACCTCCACCTAACCCTAGCCTTCCCCCTTGGATCAGCCCCCGCTGCCTCCCACCTTCTCCTCGATTTTCGGCGCCGGCCACCTCCTCAGCGCCACTTGGCAAGTTGCCAGTGGGCGCGCCGCCTGCAGCCGACGTCCTCCAGCCCCTCAGCGAAGGCCACGCGCCCCCCTGCGCCTCTCTCCATCGCGGCCCGCCAGGCCCACGGGGAGCCCGCCCAGGGCCGCCCCGGGCCCGAACTCCGCGCCCTCGCCTCGAGCACCAGATCGAGATACGAGCTCCCGATCCAGTGCATCACCGCCCCGATCTCGCGTCCCCGCCGTTTGCCGCCGGTGACCAAGACCGCCGGATCATGCCCGTCGGTGACCTCCTCCGCAACATCACCGTCCGTCGCCATCGCCCTGCTCCTCCCGAGCGCCAGCCGCCCCTCCGCGCCTGCGCGCCGCCTTCGCTCCCCGCCGCCATGGAACTCCACCGGAGCTCGCTGCCCCCTCGTTGCAGGTCCTCGGTCCGGTCGGATCCGCGCTGCCCCGGTCCGAATCCGCCCGACGCCGCCCCGGTTCCGCCTCCTCCAGTCCTCCCGCGGCCGCGCCTCGCCGGGAACTGCCGTCGCCACCACGTCCTCTGCCCCCGGCCGCCGGGATGGCCTCGTCCCGCCGTCGCTGGGTCCCCGCAATCCAAACGGAGCCCCGCCCCGCGTCGTCCCGGTACCGCGTCATCCGGCTCCGTCCCGGTTCACCTGCGTCCCTCGAACCAAACGCCCTCGTCCCGTCCCGGATCTCCTCGTCCCGCTCCACCTCGTCCCGCGTTGACTTTCCGGATGGTGAGATTTTGGTAAGTCCCCAGTTTTCCAACTCCATATGTGCATCTTTGACATGCCATATCTCCTTGCATATAGCTTCGTTTTGCATGTATGTTATATAAAAATGTTCATCATGTGATGCTCTTAATATTGTTGTATTGTGACAGGCTTGTTTGAGTTCATCTTGATGCCCTAATCGTTATTGCAAGAGTACTATATGATGTTAACCTGCTGAGACTATTAAAACTTGCTGTTTTGTCATTTTCGTTTCATTTTGTGTGTGCATCTTTTGAGTATGATGTCCACATGTTTTAGGAGCATATTCATGCCATATTCACAGTGGTGCAACCCATGTATTTTTGTATGCCTTGTGGTGAGTGCATCGGGCTCGTGAAGTGGGCTACTTGCTGTTAATGTTCTGTCAATGCTGAAACTGTTATATCATGTTGCTATCTTTGCTTGATGCTACCAATTAATCCATGCATATTCTGGAGATGTTCACTAAGGGTGTTTTGTTATACATGTTATGCTCTATACATCCATGCCCTTGGTTATATTTATAGCCTGTTGTAGCTTGTTGTAATATTGCTCTTAACTTGCTAAATAATGTTGCTGTCAGCCTGTTAATATTAAGTTCAGTTTTGCTATGTGTCTTGTTAGTGATCCATGCACCCTATGAACTTGATCTTGCCATGTGTGGCTTGATAATTATGTCATCTTAGTGTTGGTTGACTTCACATGCCATGAAATACTCTGTGGTGAGTTGTAAAAGCTCACAAACATGCCTACTTATCATTGTTCCTGCCATGCACTGTTATTTTCACCGTCTGATCTGTCATATCTTTTGCCATGTTTGCATGGATGCTACCATCGTTTCTCTTGATCTTTGGAATAAGTTCAGTAAGGGAGTTTTATTAATTTCTTTTAGTACTAGCATTCCGTTCCTTTGTTTGCCATTATAAGAACTAGTAGCATGTTGTTTGATAGCTCTAAACATTGGAACCTGATGTTATTTCTGCCATGGTCAATGAATTTCTGCTGTCTGTGAAACTGTTATTACTTGCAACTTGCCATGTCCTTTTGAGCATGTTCTATTGGTTTATAGAGATATCTCAGTGTTCATGTTTTGTCATGCGTTACCCGTACATCATGTCCATGCCTTTTTTTCATGTTGAGGTGATGTAGCATACTGTTTTGATGCTTGCTAGATGCCTAGTTGCTGTTTTGGACAGCTTGTCCTTTAAACTTCTTTCATGTGTATGTGTTGAACCGTTGCTCCGTTGCGAGTGTGCTTTATATGAAACTTGCTTAGTTTTGCATGTAGTTTCATGTTACCTTATTGCATTCATGTTTTGAGTGTGTTTGCTTGATGTTTGTATGCATTTTGCATCAATGACATGTTTAACTTGTTTTGCTCATATCTTCTAGGCCGTAGCTCCGAATTAAACGAACTTTATATGTAGCTTGACTAGAAAACCGTGTAGATCATCTTGATGCATTTTAAATTGATGTTTAACAACTTCAACATTGTTTTCTAATCAGATCTGGACCAATTTCGAAATTTGCATATGAGGAATTACCGGAATTGTTATATGTTGTTTCCGGCCTCATTTAAACTTGCTTTGATGTGTTGTTCTTCTATGCATCATCTCTTGCCATGAGTAGCATCATATAGCTTCGTCATGCATCATACTTGGTTGAGCATCATGTCTTGTTATGTGTTGTGTGTTTACCATGTTGTTTGCTTCTTTCCAGTTGTGCTCCTTCTCGATAGTTCCTGTTTCGTTGCGATTGTGAGGATTCGTTCGTCTACGTGGCTTCATCTTCTTCATGGACTCGTTCTTCTTCCTAGCGGGATTTCATGCAAGATGACCGTCACCTTGGATCTCACTACTATCTTTGCTATGCTAGTTGTCTCGATGCTATCGCTATGTCGTGCTACCTACCACTTGTTTTTCAAGCCTCCCAAATTGCCATGAAACCCTCTAACCTTTTCACCCTTCCTAGCAAACCGTTGTTTGGCTATGTTACCGCTTTGCTCAGCCCCTCTTATAGCGTTGCTAGTTGCAGGTTCTGTCGTGGTTTTATCATGGCAGATGTCCTAGAAAAAGGACTTAGTCGTGGAGCCATCGCTACAGGTTAACTTAAAGGGGTTAAAGCGGACAAGGGACGCAAGAGAGTTTATACTGGTTCGGCCCCTTGCGGTGAAGGTAAAAGCCTACAATCCAGTTGTTGTGGGATTACTTGGGTTTCGATGACCAGGGAGCGAATACGCTTTGCCTCAGTCTCGAGTTGTTGTTCGTTGTCCTTGAACCGCCGCCGGGTCATCCCCTTATATATACGGGTTGACGCCCGTTGGTTTACAGAATCCCGAGGCTGGCTCATAAACGTGTCCGGCTCGGTCTCTGCTCTTTCTATCTTACAACACAAGTTTACATGCTAATGTCGGTTTACATCTACAGGCCTTAAACCGACTCTGGGCCCTGGGCCTTCATAAAGCGTCACTGTCTTTGTCTTCATGGTCTTCAGATATAATGAGCCACTATGGGGCTAACCCGGCCTCTTCTGGCCGATTTACGCCCAGTAGTAATATCCCCAACATTAGGCCCCAGATTGATTTGAACTGGTTCATGTCAATCCTCAATGCATCATCAGCTTCACAGAAATCTTGTAAACCGCCATGACGTCACTCTCCAGGACATTGACAAATCGCCATGACGTCATCTGTTATTTTAAGAACTGTGCATGACCCACCTTCATTAATGGAACACCGACAATCGAGGCAACAGAGCTGTCACTTATCCCATTTTCCAGGCTCCTCGATTCTCGCGCATGCCTTTTATCCATTCACTTTATAAATAAGGCCGAGGGGTCACTTTCACTTTCCCCCCTCGTGCCTCTTTGCGTCGTCGTCTTCCTCGCGCCGACCGACCCTCGAGCTCTGCCGCCGCCGTCGTCCTTCGCCTCTGCTTCGACAAAGGCCGCTGAATCAACCTGACCGTATCAGAGAAACGCGGTGATCCTCCGCTGCTTCTTCCTGCACCAGTAAGTTCCTCTTCTCCTCACCCCAGATCCGCCATTAGGGTTCGGTGTTCTTCATAGCTTGAAGCTGTTCCTCCTTTAGTAATACCAATGGCCAGTTAAATCTAATTGTTTTCAGCACCTTTTGTAGTTTAAACTCCTTTCTTCTTGTTAAGGCATCTGCGTGATATCAAACTCATCTGAACTTACTGAACTTTTTGAGCGCTTGAGATTAGACCAAAATATATTTTGATTATCCAATGCACGGAAGATCTGAAATTCCCATGCCAAACTGTGAAACTTGTTTTTCCTTCACTTATACATCTTTAGACTTATACCTTTAATACCAGATTAGGCGGTTTAACTTCATAGATAAAATGATGACCCAATAGATACCATTAGTCCCCTGTTGAACCGCCAATGCATTCATCATTGTACTGTCTCCATTGTCAGACTCCGGTTTACAAATAACCAACTCCGGTTTAACAATATGCTTACATCCTTATACCGCTTTATAGTTGTCCACGGTAAATCTTAAACCGGTAATAATCATGTTTCAGATTTTCATTGCCATGGCCAAGCAAGTCTATGAATGCAATTGGGCTCCTCCTCGAGTAACCGAAGATCAGTTAAACAACTGTGTTGCCACGGGCGCTTTAGCCAAGAAAGATGGCATCCACTGGAGGGTCCCTGGCCCGGAAAATCCTCCTACACCCAAGGACGGAGAGGTAGTCGTGTTTGCTGATCACCTGGGTCGAGGTTTTAGCCCTCCCGGTTCGAAATTTTTCCGAGATGTACTAGCCAGTTTTCAGCTGCACCCTCAAGACATTGGTCCAAATTCTGTGACCAACATCTGCCACTTCCAAGTCTTCTGTGAGGCTTATCTGCAAGAGGAACCTACAGTTGAACTGTTTAGGGATTTCTTTCACTTAAACCATCGCACAGAGTTCACGGATGGACCCAATACAGAATTGGGTGGAATGGCGGTTCAGAAAAGGAAGGAAGTTACTTTCCCTCATCCCAAGCTCCACAGCCACCCCAAAGAGTGGAACCAGACTTGGTTTAACTGCAAAGATACATCTCCAACTGATGAGAACCCCTTGCCGGGTTACCGCCCTCACCGCCTTAGTAATACACATCCTTTTCCTTAGAGGTTGACTGCAAAAGAAAGGGCCAACTATGCCCCTCAACTATGAAAGCTTAGAGCCTTCATGGCAAATGGTTTGACAGGAGTTGACCTTGCTCGTTGTTGGATAAGCTAGAGTATTCTGCCCTTAAGTCGGCGCTCCGGTTTGATGTGTGAGTACATAGGGAGTTTGAAGGATGCTCAACGATACATTGATATTCAGCTCACAGATGCAGAAGTTACTGAGGCTGTAAAGAAGATGTTGAATGAACCGGAGGCTGTCTGTGGCCAGACCGAACTACTCCCTTTCTGCACTTTCAACAAACCGCCGGCTGTAAGAATCATATAATCTTTTTATCTTAAGTTGCTTCTGTCCAAATATTCTCTGAAAGCGTGATTATTTTCTGACAGGGTAATGATCCGTTCTGGAACAAGAAACCTCAAGACAAACCGGCAAAGCCGCAAGACAAAACGGCTAAGCCACTTCGCCCAAAAACCTAGGTTGTTAAGAAACCTGCCAAGAAAAGGACCACTGCATCCTCCGAGCTAAATGCTGATGACGATGTGGGTAACCTGGAATCAGAGGTAGAACTTGACTCTCTTGGTTCGTTTTTCGTACACCTCATTGACAATGATTATTATCAGGACGACGTTGAAGGCAGTCACGCTGATGATGTAGAGGTAATAATTCTTTCCTCCGATTCAGATCCTTAGCCAACATCAAAAATCCGTCGAGCAAACCGGAAAGTAAAATTTTCTCACCCCCTTGCTTACTTGGACCCAAACTTTCTTTTGAGGACGCAGCAGCACGAGGCTCGCCGCACAACCCGGCACAATGGCCAGGTAGTTACCTCCGCCGGTTTACCGAACACTCCGGTTCGGAAACGCCGATCAGAGGTCTCTTATACCCTTGACACTTCATGCCCCAAAGTGGGTTGTTTCCGCCAGCCTCTTAACCCATCTGATTCAAATTATCAGGGTACTTCTCACTCATCTTCTGGCGAGTCATCGGCCACAAAACTTCCACCCCTCAAAACAGTTCTTGGGTGAGCTATACACTTGTTTTTATCCTTGATGTGTTATTTTCATATACTGTACTGATCCTCATGTTCATTTTCTCAGTGCCAAGCCCAGACCCAGCAAGAAGGCTCGGTTGAATAAACCGGCTGACGAGAACGTGGCTGTTGAACCGGAAAAAACTCCAGATCCTGAAGAGACCGATGTTGACGCCATGCTTTAATGACCCACCGCCTCAAGACCATGAATTTTTTGCTGAACAGGTAGAAGTTGACACCACAAGCCATGCTGACCAGCCAACCAGCCCTATCCGAACTGATGACAAACCGGTCAGTCCAGTTAAAGATACTGACAAACCGCCAACCCCAGTAATGGCTGCTGATGACAAAGAAGATGACATTATGATTACTGGCACTGGCCACACCACTCCTGGCAATCCTGTCGCTTTGTCAAAGCATACTGCCAAGGACGAGCTTTCTGCTATCGGCAAAGGCAAATGGAATGCTGATTTGTCAAATTACGCCCATCTCAATGCTCAAGACCTTCACTCCGGCTTCTTAAACCATCTGTACACCAGCTGTGACTATGAAGCCGGTTTGGTAAATTTGATGAAAGAGCGATATGAGGTAATTAATACTCAACTCTGCTTAACTGTCTCTCTTGTGAATTCCAAATATCAACCCCAGTAGCCCCCAAGTGACGGTTTATGATATCAGTCTAAACTGGGACTTTTAGTAACAATCTTTATATTTGCAACACTGCATCTTTTTTCACTGGTATAGTCCCCAAGGGCCGGTTTAACTTTATAAAGATGAACCGGGACTGTAGAAGAACTCCCATATCAGCAATTATGAGCAAACACACATTAGCCCCCCAAGTGCCAAGATTAATACTTGTATTGTGCTTGGGACTTGTAGAAATTTCTGATAAAGAGCAAATATGCATTAGCCCCCAAGTACCAAGGGCATAACTTGTTATGTGCTTGGTACTTCAAATATGTACTGTTAACTCATTATATATCTGTCTCTTTATAGGCTGAACTGAGCAAGAAGGAAAGCCAAACCGCTGATCTGCAAGAGAACTTCAAATCCCAGCAAGCCGAAACCTCCAAAGCCAAGGAAGAGTTGACCAGCGCTCTAGGCGCTATGGAGAAACTGAAAGAGGGCTTCAACAAGGAACGGGCGGATTGGGAGACAGAAAATTCCGCTTTGCTAAAAAGGGCCGAGGGCGCAAAAGCAGCTCTTAAACCGGTGGTTGATGAACTGACCGGTATAAAGCGGCAGATTCATGCCATGACTGCTGCTGTGTTCGGTAAACATCTTCTCCTTATACTTTCAACATATCTTCCCATGTGGTGTCGGTTTACTGATGTGTACAATGGTGCAGGAACTCGCGTTAGCCATCTGGGCTCTGATGTACAGAAGAAGCTGAAGGCTGCCTACACTCTGGTAGAGCAGTTGTACACCGGCGCGCAGCGGATCATCTTATTTAATTAATGCATTTATATACTTGGTAAAGGGTGGAAGGCTCGGCCTTATGCCTGGTGTTTTTTTCCACTCTTGCCGCCCTAGTTTCCGTCATACCGGTGTTATGTTCCTTGATTTTGCGTTCCTTACGCGGTTGGGTGTTATGGGAACCCCTTGACAGTTCGCTTTGAATAAAACTCCTCCAGCAAGGCCCAACCTTGGTTTTACATTTGCCACACCTAAGCCTTTTTCCCTTGGGTTTCCGGAGCCCGAGGTGTTGGGGAACGTAGTAATTTCAAAAAAATTCCTACGCACATGCAAGATCATGGTGATGCATAGCAACGAGAGGGGAGAGTGTTGTCCACGTACCCTCGTAGACCAACAGCGGAAGCGTTATCACAACGCGGTTGATGTAGTCGTACGTCTTCACGATCCGACCGATCAAGTACCGAACGTACGGCACCTCCGAGTTCTACACACGTTCAGCTCGATGACGTCCCTCGAACTCCGATCCAGCCGAGTGTTGAGGGAGAGTTTCGTCAGCACGACGGCGTGGTGACGATGATGATGTTCCACCGATGCAAGGCTTCGCCTAAGCTCTGCAACAGTATTATCGAGGTGTAATATGGTGGAGGGGGGCACCGCACACGGCTAAGAGATCTCAAGGATCAATTGTTGTGCTCTGGGGTGCCCCCTTGCCCCCGTATATAAAGGAGCAAGGGGGTGGCAGCCGGCCAAGGGGAGAGGGGCACCATAGGAGGGGGTCCTACTCCCACCGGGAGTAGGACTCCTCCTTTCCTTGTGGGATTAGGAGAAGGGAAGGGGGAAGGAGAAAGAAGGAAGGGTGCGCCCCCCTTCCCTAGTCCAATTCGGACCAGACCATGGGGAGGGGTGCGGCCACCTTTTGAGGCCTTTCTCTCCTTTTCCGTATGGCCCATTAAGGCCCAATACGAATTCTCGTAACTCTCCGGTACTCCGAAAAATACCCGAATCACTCGGAACCTTTCCGAAGTCCGAATATAGTCGTCCAATATATCGATTTTTACGTCTCAACCATTTCGAGACTCCTCGTCATATCCCCGATCTCATCCGGGACTCCGAACTCCTTTGGTACATCAAAACTCAATAAAACTGTCATCGTAACGTTAAGCGTGCGGACCCTACGGGTTCGAGAACTATGTAGACATGACCGAGACACGTCTCCGGTCAATAACCAATAGCGGGACCTGGATGCCCATATTGGCTCCCACATATTCTATGAAGATCTTTATCGGTCAGACCGCATAACAACATACGTTGTTCCCTTTGTCACCGGTATGTTACTTGCCCGAGATTTGATCGTCGGTATCTCGATACCTAGTTCAATCTCGTTACCGGCAAGTCTCTTTACTCGTTCCGTAACACATCATCCCGCAACTAACTCATTAGTCACAATGTTTGCAAGGCTTATAGTGATGTGCATTACCGAGTGGGCCCAGAGATACCTCTCTGACAATTGGAGTGACAAATCCTAATCTCGAAATACGCCAACCCAACAAGTACCTTTGGAGACACCTGTAGAGCACCTTTATAATCACCCATTTACGTTGTGACGTTTGGTAGCACACAAAGTGTTTCTCCGGTAAACGGGAGTTGCATAATCTCATAGTCATAGGAACATGTATAAGTCATGAAAAAAGCAATAGCAACATACTAAACGATCGAGTGCTAAGCTAACGGAATGGGTCAAGTCAATCACGTCATTCTCCTAATGAGGTGATCTCGTTAATCAAATGACAACTTATGTCTATGGCTAGGAAACATAACCATCTTTGATTAACGAGCTAGTCAAGTAGAGGCATACTAGTGACACTCTGTTTGTCTATATATTCACACATGTATTATGTTTCCGGTTAATACAATTCTAGCATGAATAATAAACATTTATCATGATAAAAGGAAATAAATAATAGTTTATTATTGCCTCTAGGGCATATTTCCTTCAGCCTCCCACTTGCACTAGAGTCAATAATCTAGATTACACGGTAATGATTCTTACACCCATGGAGCCTTGGTGTTGATCATGTTTTGCTCGTGGAAGAGGCTTAATCAACGGGTCTGCAACATTCAGATCCGTATGTATCTTGCAAATTTCTATGTCTCCCACCTGGACTAAATCCCGGATGGAATTGAAGCGTCTTTTGATGTGCTTGGTTCTCTTGTGAAATCTGGATTCCTTTGCCAAGGCAATTGCACCAGTATTGTCACAAAAGGTTTTCATAGGACCCGATGCACTAGGTATGACACCTAGATCGGATATGAACTCCTTCATCCAGACTCCTTCATTTGCTGCTTCCGAAGCAGCTATGTACTCCGCTTCACATGTAGATCCCGCCACGACGCTTTGTTTAGAACTGCACCAACTGACAGCTCCACCGTTCAATGTAAATACGTATCCGGTTTGCGATTTAGAATCATCCGGATCAGTGTTAAAGCTTGCACCAACGTAACCATTTACGATCAGCTCTTTGTCACCTCCATATACGAGAAACATATCCTTAGTCCTTTTCAGGTATTTCAGGATGTTCTTGACCGCTGTCCAGTGATCCACTCCTGGATTACTTTGGTACCTTCCTGCTAGACTTATAGCAAGGCATACATCAGGTCTGGTACACAGCATTGCATACATGATAGAGCCTATGGCTGAAGCATAGAGGACATCTTTTATCTTCTCTCTATCTTCTACAGTGGTCGGGCATTGAGTCTTACTCAACTTCACACCTTGCAACACAGGCAAGAATCCTTTACTTTGCTTGATCCATTTTGAACTTCTTCAAAACTTTGTCAAGGTATGTGCTTTGTGAAAGTCCAATTAAGCGTCTTGATCTATCTCTATAGATCTTGATGCCCAATATATACGCAGCTTCACCGAGGTCTTTCATTGAAAAACTCTTATTCAAGTATCCCTTTATGCTATCCAGAAATTCTATATCATTTCCAATCAGTAATATGTCATCCACATATAATATCAGAAATGCTACAGAGCTCCCACTCACTTTCTTGTAAATACAGGCTTCTCCAAAAGTCTGTATAAAACCAAATGCTTTGATCACACTATCAAAGCGTTTATTCCAACTTCGAGAGGCTTGCACCAGTCCATAAATGGATCGCTGGAGCTTGCACACTTTGTTAGCTCCCTTTGGATCGACAAAACCTTCTGGTTGCATCATATACAACTCTTCTTCCAGAAATCCATTCAGGAATGCAGTTTTGATATCCATTTGCCAAATTTCTTAATCATAAAATGCGGCAATTGCTAACATGATTCGGACAGACTTAAGCATCGCTACGGGTGAGAAGGTCTCATCGTAGTCAATCCCTTGAACTTGTCGAAAACCTTTCGCAACAAGTCAAGCTTTATAGACAGTAATATTACCATCAGCGTCAGTCTTCTTCTTGAAGATCCATTTATTTTCAATGGCTTGCCGATCATTGGGCAAGTCAACCAAAGTCCATACTTTGTTCTCATACATGGATCCCATCTCAGATTTCATGGCCTCAAGCCATTTTGCGGAATCTGGGCTCACCATCGCTTCTTCATAGTTCGTAGGTTCGTCATGGTCTAGTAACATAACTTCCAAAACAGGATTACCGTACCACTCTGGTGCGGATCTTACTCTGGTTGATCTACGAGGTTCAGTAATAACTTGATCTGAAGTTTCATGATCATCATCATTAACTTCCTCACTAATTGGTGTAGGTGTCTCAGAAACTGGTTTCTGTGATGAACTACTTGAAGGAAATATGCCCTAGAGGCAATAATAAAGTATTATATATTTCCTTATATCATGATAAATGTTTATTATTCATGCTAGAATTGTATTAACCGAAAACATAATACATGTGTGAATACATAGACAAACAGAGTGTCACTAGTATGCCTCTGCTTGACTAGCTCGTTAATCAAAGATGGTTTTGTTTCCTAGCCATAGACATGAGTTGTCATTTGATTAACGGGATCACCCCATTAGGAGAATGACGTGATTGACATGACCCATTACGTTAGCTTAGCACCCGATCGTTTAGTATGTTGCTATTGCTTTCTTCATGACTTATACATGTTCCTATGACTATGAGATTATGCAACTCCCGTTTACCGGAGGAACACTTTGTGTGCTACCAAACGTCACAACGTAACTGGGTGATTATAAAGGTGCTCTACAGGTGTCTCCAAAGGTACTTGTTGGGTTGGCGTATTTCGAGATTAGGATTTGTCACTCCGATTGTCGGAGAGGTATCTCTGGGCCCACTCGGTAATGCACATCACTATAAGCCTTGCAAGCATTGTGACTAATGAGTTAGTTGCGGGATGATGTATTACGGAACGAGTAAAGAGACTTGCCGGTAACGAGATTGAACTAGGTATCGAGATACCGACGATCGAATCTCGGGCAAGTAACATACCGATGACAAAGGGAACAACGTATGTTGTTATGCGGTCTGACCGATAAAGATCTTCGTAGAATATGTGAGAGCCAATATGGGCATCCAGGTCCCGCTATTGGTTATTGACCGAAGAGGTGTCTCGGTCATGTCTACATAGTTCTCGAACCCAAAGGGTCCGCACGCTTAAAGTTACGATGACAGTTTTATTATGAGTTTATATGTTTTGATGTACCGAAGGTTGTTCGGAGTCCCGGATGTGATCACGGACATGACGAGGAGTCTCGAAATGGTCGAGACGTAAAGATTGATATATTGGACGACTATATTCGGACACCGGAAGTGTTCCGGAGAAGTTTCGGATTAAACCGGAGTGCCGGAGGGTTACCGGAACCCCCCGGGGAAGTATTGGGCCTTAGTGGGCCTTGAGGGGAGAGAGAGGGCAGCAGCCAGGAGGTGGTGCGCCCCCTCCCAGGAGGAGTCCTAGTTGGACTAGGAGAGGGGGGCGAAGCCCCCTTTCCCTCTCCCTCTCCCTCTCTTTCCTTCCCCCCTTCTTTTCCTAGTAGGACTAGGAAAGGGGAGTCCTACTCCTACTAGGAGGAGGACTCCCCCCCTCTCCTTGGCGCGCCCATAGGCAGCCGGCCTCCCCCTTGCTCCTTTATATACAGGGGCAGGGGGCACCTCTAGACACACTTGATATACGATATTTTAGCCGTGTGCGGTGCCCCCCTCCACCAGATTACACCTCGATAATACCGTCGCGGAGCTTAGGCGAAGCCCTGCGTCGGTGGAACATCATCATCGTCACCACGCCGTCGTGCTGACGAAACTCTCCCTCAACACTCGGCTGGATCGGAGTTCGAGGGACGTCATCGAGCTGAACGTGTGTAGAACTTGGAGGTGCCGTACGTTCGGTACTTGATCGGTCAGATCGTGAAGACGTACGACTACATCAACCGCGTTGTGATAATGCTTCCGATGTCGGTCTACGAGGGTACGTGGACAACACTCTCCCCTCTCGTTTTCTATGCATCACCATGTGCGTAGGGAAATTTTTGAAATTACTACGTTCCCCAACACTACTTTCCAATAAGGGAGCAGGTATAGTTACCTCATCAAGTTCTACTTTCCTCCCACTCACTTCTTTCGAGAGAAACTCCTTCTCTAGAAAATTTCCGAATTTAGCAACAAATGTCTTGCCTTCGGATCTGTGATAGAAGGTGTACCCAACAGTCTCCTTTGGGTATCCTATGAAGACACATTTTTCCGATTTGGGTTTGAGCTTATCAAGATGAAACTTTTTCACATAAGCATCGCAACCCCAAACTTTAAGAAACAACAACTTTGGTTTCTTGCCAAACCACAGTTCATAAGATGTCGTCTCAACAGATTTAGATGGTAGCCTATTTAACGTGAATGTAGCTGTCTCTAATGCATAACCCCAAAACAATAGTGGTAGATCGGTAAGAGACATCATATATCGCACCATATCTAATAAGGTACGGTTACGATGTTTGGACACACCATTACACTGTGGTGTTCCAGGTGGCGTGAGTAGCGAAACTATTTCACATTGTTTTAACTGAAGGCCAAAATCGTAACTCAAATACTCTTCTCTACGATCAGATCATAGAAACTTTATTTTCTTGTCACGATGATTTTTCACTTCACTCTGAAATTCTTTGAACTTTTCAAATGTTTCAGACTTATGTTTCATCAAGTAGATATACCCATATCTGCTCAAATCATCTGTGAAGGTCAGAAAATAATGATACCTGCTACGAGCCTCAATATTCATCGGGCCACATACATCTGTATGTATGATTTCCAAGAAATCTGTTGCTCTCTCCATAGTATCGGAGAACGGCATTTTAGTCATCTTGCCCATGAGACACGGTTCGCAAGCATCAAGTGATTCCAAAATCCCATCAGTATGGAGTTTCTTCATGCGCTTTACACCAATATGACCTAAACGGCAGTGCCACAAATAAGTTGCACTATCATTATTAACTTTGCATCTTTTGGCTTCAATATTATGAATATGTGTATCACTACGATCGAGATCCAACAAACCATTTTCGTTGGTGTGTATGACCATAGAAGGTTTTTATTCACGTATACAGAACAACAATTGTTCTCTAACTTAAATGAATAACCGTATTGCAATACACATGATCAAATCATATTCATGCTCAACGCAAACACCAAATAACACTTATTTAGTTTCAACACTAATCCCGAAAGTATAGGGAGTGTGCGATGATGATCATATCAATCTTGGAACTACTTCCAACACACATCGTCACCTCGCCTTTTACTAGTCTCTGTTTATACTGCAACTCCCGTTTCGAGTTACTACTCTTTAGCAACTGAACCAGTATCAAATACCCAGGGGTTGCTATAAACACTAGTAAAGTACACATCAATAACATGTATATCCAATATACCTTTGTTCACTTTGCCATCCTTCTTATCCACCAAATAGTTGGGGTAGTAACGCTTCCAGTGACCAGTCCCTTTGCAGTAGAAGCACTTAGTCTCAGGCTTAGGACCAGACTTAGGCTTCTTCACTTGAGCAGCAACTTGCTTGCCGTTCTTCTTGAAGTTCCCCTTCTTCCCTTTGCCCTTTTCTTGAAACTAGTGGTCTCGTCAACCATCAACACTTGATGTTTTTCTTGATTTCTACCTTCGTCGATTTCAGCATCACGAAGAGCTCGGGAATTACTTTCGTCATCCCTTGCATACTATAGTTCATCACGAAGTTCTACTAACTTGGTGATGGTGACTAGAGAATTCTGTCAATCACTATTTTATCTGGAAGATAAACTCCCACTTGATTCAAGCGATTGTAGTACCCAGACAATCTGAGCACATGCTCACTAGTTGAGCGATTCTCCTCCATCTTTTAGCTATAGAACTTGTTGGAGACTTCACATCTCTCAACTCGGGTATTTGCTTGAAATATTAACTTCAACTCCTGGAACATCTTATATGTTCCATGACGTTGAAAACGTCTTTGAAGTCCCGATTCTAAGCTGTTAAGCATGGTGCACTAAACTATCAAGTAGTCATCATATTGAGCTAGCCAAACGTTCATAACGTCTCCATCTGCTCCTGCAATAGGTCTGTCACCTAGCGGTGCATCAAGGACATAATTTTTCTGTGCAGCAATGAGGATAATCCTCAGATCACGGATCCAATCCGCATCTTTGCTACTAACATCTTTCAACTTTGCTTTCTCAAGAAACGCATTAAAATTCAACGGAACAACAGCACGGGCCATCTATCTACAATTAACATAGACAAGCAAAATACTATCAGGTACTAAGTTCATGATAAATTCAAGTTCAATTAATCATATTACTTCAGAACTCCCACTTAGATAGACATCCCTCTAATCCTCTAAGTGATCACGTGATCCATATCAACTAAACCATGTCCGATCATCACGTGAGATGGAGTAGTTTCAATGGTGAACATCACTATGTTGATCATATCTACTATATGATTCACGCTCGACCTTTCGGTCTCCGTGTTCCGAGGCCATATCTGTATATGCTAGGCTCGTCAAGTTTAACCTGAGTATTCCGCGTGTGCAACTGTTTTGCACCCGTTGTATTTGAACGTAGAGCCTATCACACCCGATCATCACGTGGCGTCTCAGCACGAAGAACTTTCGCAACGGTGCATACTCAGGGAGAACACTTATACTTTGATAATTTAGTGAAGGATCATCTTATAATGCTACCGTCAAACAAAGCAAGATAAGATGCATAAAGGATTAACATCACATGCAATCAATATAAGTGATATGATATGGCCATCATCATCTTGTGCTTGTGATCTCCATCTCCGAAGCACCGTGCTTGTGATCTCCATCTCCGAAGCACCGTCATGATCACCATCGTCACCGGCGCGACACCTTGATCTCCATCGTAGCATCGTTGTCGTCTTGCCAACTTATTGCTTTTACGACTATCGCTACCGCTTAGTGATAAAGTAAAACTATTACATGGCGATTGCATCTCATACAATAAAGCGACAACCATATGGCTCCTGCCAGTTACCGATAACTCGGTTACAAAACATGATCATCTCATACAACACATTATATCACATCATGTCTTGACCATATCACATCACAACATGCCCTGCAAAAACTAGTTAGACGTCCTCTACTTTGTTGTTGCATGTTTTACGTGGCTGCTACGGGCTTAGCAAGAACCGTTCTTACCTACGCATCAAAACCACAACGATAGTTTGTCAAGTTGGTGTTGTTTTAACCTTCGCAAGGACCGGGCGTAGCCACACTCGGTTCAACTAAAGTGAGAGAGACAGACACCCGCCGGTCACCTTTAAGCAACGAGTGCTCGCAACGGTGAAACCAGTCTCGCGTAAGCGTACGCGTAATGTCGGTCCGGGCCGCTTCATCTCACAATACCGCTGAACCAAAGTACGACATGCTGGTAAGCAATATGACTTATATCGCCCACAACTCAATTGTGTTCTACTCATGCATAGCATCAACGCATAAAACCAGGCTCGGATGCCACTGTTGGGGAACGTAGTAATTTCAAAAAAATTCCTACGCACACGCAAGATCATGTGATGCATAGCAACGAGAGGGGAGAGTGTTGTCCACGTACCCTCGTAGACCGACAGCGGAAGCGTTATCACAACGCGGTTGATGTAGTCATACGTCTTCACGATCCGACCGATCAAGTACCGAACGTACGGCACCTCCGAGTTCTACACACGTTCAGCTCGATGACGTCCCTCAAACTCCGATCCAGTCGAGTGTTGAGGGAGAGTTTCGTCAGCACGACGGCGTGGTGACGATGATGATGTTCCACCGACGCAGGGCTTCGCCTAAGCTCCGCAACGGTATTATCGAGGTGTAATATGGTGGAGGGGGGCACCGCACACGGCTAAGAGATCTCAAGGATCAATTGTTGTGTTTCTGGGGTGCCCCCCTGCCCCCGTATATAAAGGAGCAAGAGGGTGGAAGCCGGCCAAGGGGAGAGGCGCGCCATAGGGGGGAGTCCTACTCCCACCGGGAGTAGGACTCCTCCTTTCCTTGTGGGAGTAGGAGAAGGGAAGGGGGAAGGAGAAAGAAGGAAGGGTGCGCCTCCCTTCCCTAGTCCAATTCGGACCAGACCATGGGGAGGGGTGCGGACACCTTTTGAGGCCTTTCTCTCCTTTCCCGTATGGCCCATTAAGGCCCAATACGAATTCCCGTAACTCTCCGGTACTCCGAAAAATACCCGAATCACTCGGAACCTTTCCGAAGTCCGAATATAGTCGTCCAATATATCGATTTTTACGTCTCGACTATTTCGAGACTCCTCGTCATATCCCCGATCTCATCCGGGACTCCAAACTCCTTCGGTACATCAAAACTCAATAAAACTGTCATCGTAACGTTAAGCGTGCGGACCCTACGGGTTCGAGAACTATGTAGACATGACCGAGACACGTCTCCGGTCAATAACCAATAGCGGGACCTGGATGCCCATATTGGCTCCCACATATTCTACGAAGATCTTTATCGGTCAGACCGCATAACAACATACGTTGTTCCCTTTGTCACCGGTATGTTACTTGCCCGAGATTTGATCGTCGGTATCTCGATACCTAGTTCAATCTCGTTACCGGCAAGTCTCTTTACTCGTTCCGTAACACATCATCCCGCAACTAACTCATTAGTCACAATGCTTGCAAGGCTTATAGTGATGTGCATTACCGAGTGGGCCCAGAGATACCTCTCCGACAATTGGAGTGACAAATCCTAATCTCGAAATACGCCAACCCAACAAGTACCTTTGGAGACACCTGTAGAGCACCTTTATAATCACCCATTTACGTTGTGACGTTTGGTAGCACACAAAGTGTTCCTCCGGTAAACGGGAGTTGCATAATCTCATAGCCATAGGAACATGTATAAGTCATGAAGAAAGCAATAGCAACATACTAAACGATCGAGTGCTAAGCTAACGGAATGGGTCAAGTCAATCACGTCATTCTCCTAATGAGGTGATCTCGTTAATCAAATGACAACTTATGTCTATGGCTAGGAAACATAACCATCTTTGATTAACGAGCTAGTCAAGTAGAGGCATACTAGTGACACTCTGTTTGTCTATATATTCACACATGTATTATGTTTCCGGTTAATACAATTCTAGCATGAATAATAAACATTTATCATGATACAAGGAAATAAATAATACTTTATTATTGCCTCTAGGGCATATTTCCTTCACGAGGGTCATCTTTATTTTAACCCCCCGGGCCAGTGTTCCTCGGAGTGCTGGTCCAAACCAGGCGATGTCCGGCGCCCCCTGGGCAACCAGGGTCTATGCCAACCCGACGTCCTGCCCATCCGGTGTGCCCTGAGAACGAGATACGTGCGACTCCTATCGGGATTTGTCGGCACATCGGGCGGTCTTGCTGGTCTTGTTTTACCATTGTCGAAATGTCTTGTAACCAGGATTCCGAGACTGATCGGGTCTTCCCAGGAGAAGGAATATCCTTCGTTGACCGTGAGAGCTTGTGATGGGCTAAGTTGGGACACCCCTGCAGGGTATAAACTTTCGAGAGCCGTGCTCGCAGTTATGTGGCAAATGGGAATTTTTTAATATCCGTTGTAGAGAACTTGACACTTGACTTAATTAAAATGCATCAACCGCGTGTATAACCGTGATGGTCTCTTTTCGGCGGACTCCGGGAAGTGAACAAGGTTTTGGGCTTATGTTTAAACGTAAGTAGTACAGGATCACTTCTTGATCATTTCTAGTTCGCGATCGTTTGCGTAGCTTCTCATCTAACTCTTGTATTCATAAGTTAGCCACCATACATGCTTAGTCGCTGCTGCAACCTCACCACTTTACCCCTTCCTTACCCATTTAGCTTTGCTAGTCTTGATACCCATGGTAATGGGATTGCTGAGTCCCCATGGCTTACAGTTTACTACAACAACAGTTGCGGGTGCCGGATATGTGATGATCATGACAAGAGAGCAATGTTACTTGTGTTGGAGTTCTTCTTCTTCTTCGTCGATCTTGAGTTAGGTTCCTGGCCGGCAGCCTGGGCTAGTAGGGTGGATATTGTTTGAGTTTCTGTTTATGTTTCATCCGTAGTCGGATGTAGTTCTCTTGTATGGTATTGTTGTATTCTTGTGGTATTTGTGCCTCATGTATGTATCCCCTACTATGTATGAAATGGTACGATGTAATGATATCCACCTTGCAAAAGTGTTTCAATATGCGGGTCTATCTTTGGTGGGACCTTCTAGTTTCGCTGGTATAGGGTCGCATATTTGGCGTGACACGGGGTCTTGTGGGTTTCCTCGGCTAGAGTCCCGCCGAGGATCGTCGTCTTCTGGTCCTCATCTGATCTCATGTATCTATGATCTTGACAAAGATCTGCATGCCACCATAGAGGTGCCTCCCGAGCCCTGGGTCCAATGTAGTTGTTGGTGACGTTTGGAACCCTTGGGCTCAAGTGTGGCTCGCTCTGCTGGTGTTTGGCAAGTTGCCCCGGCAAGGCTCTTGCCGGGGCCGCGGAGGCCGCTCCAGCCAGGG
Organism: Triticum aestivum; assembly: GCF_018294505.1. NCBI lineage: Eukaryota > Viridiplantae > Streptophyta > Magnoliopsida > Poales > Poaceae > Triticum > Triticum aestivum. The sequence continues at coordinate 169,216,050 of NC_057805.1, read as the reverse complement.
TCTCGCTGGGGGAGTCCACCTCGCCCCCTTGCTCTTTTATGCTCCTAGTCTTGGCGTTGCCTTGGCCGTCTTGTGCTTTGGCTTCTTCCCGGTTCCCCTCCTCTGCCCTGCTTAGCGTGGCCGTGGGCGCGGCTCTGACTGTCCGTGCATAAGTAAAGGGGTACAAAGGAGTGCCCCTACTTTAGTACACCGACAGGATCCCCCGGGCCTGGGCCACACATAAGCGCGACACGTTGTTGGGCCAGGCCCAGAACGGTGCGCAGGCAGTCGGGGCGGGATTTTATCGCAGTAATTTTTCATCCGCTGCGCTTCCCCACGACCCGCGTTGAACGTGCGACGTGGAGGGTCGTGCGTGACGTGGGGGTCATGCGTGGGGTGGTTCCCGCACGCATGTGTCACATCGCAGTTAATGGGAAAAGAGGCGGCCCGCGCCTTCCCCGTAAAAAGGAATAACCGCGGGCACGCTGCTCATTTACCCTCCGTGCTTTCCCCAATCTCGGAACCGCCATCCCCTTCTTGCTCCTTCTCAAGCTCTCGCCTTTGCTCGCCTCCGTTGTGTCTTCGCTGTCTTCTGTCCCTTGCTTCCGGCAGCCGCCATGGCACCCAAGACCAATAGAGGCAAGGGAGTGGCCAAGGACGGCGGGGAGAAGGAGCCGCCGGAGAGCGGGTTGGCGGTGCGGCGGACGCAACACGCCTACTTCCCGTCGACGGTCGGCGCGGTCGAGTTCCGGGACTACTTCAAACACCTGTGGGGGTGCAAGACGGGAAGCGAGACGACGGGGCATCCGGCCACGCGCATCATCCCCGCCGCCTTTGCCGAAGCCGGCCCGAATAGGTACCCGTTCTTCATCAGCTAGTTTTCTTGCGGCCTCTGCCCCCTTCTCTGATTTCTTCAGCGACATCATGCACACCTACGGCTTCCACCTTCTGGATTTTACTCCTAATGCCGTGGTGTGTGCTACCTCTTGAGCACTGCGTTGGTTTCCCCTTGAAGAGGAAAGGGTGATGCAGCAAAGTAGCGTAAGTATTTCCCTCAGTTTTTGAGCACCAAGGTATCAATCCAGTAGGAGGCCACGCACGAGTCCCTCGCACCTACAAAAACAAATAAATCCTCGCAACCAACACAATAAAGGGGTTGTCAATCCCTTCATGGTCACTTACGAGAGTGAGATCTGATAGATATATAAGATAATATTTTTGGTATTTTTATGATAAAGATGCAAAGTAAAATAGAAAGCAATAAAAATAGCTAAGTGTTGTAAGATTAATATGATGGAAAATAGACCCGGGGGCCATAGGTTTCACTAGTGGCTTCTCTCAAGAGCATAAATATTACGGTGGGTGAACAAATTACTGTTGAGCAATTGACATAATTGAGCATAGTTATGAGAATATCTAGGTATGATTATGTATATAGGCATCACGCCCGAGACAAGTAGACCGACTCCTGCCTGCATCTACTACTATTACTCCACACATCGACCGCTATCCAGCATGCATCTAGAGTATTAAGTTCATAAGAACAGAGTAACGCTTTAAGTAAGATGACATGATGTAGAGGGATAAACTCATGCAATATGATATAAACCCCATCTTGTTATCCTCGATGGCAACAATACAATACATGCCTTGCTGCCCCTACTGTCACTTGGAAAGGACACCGCAAGATTGAACCCAAAGCTAAGCACTTCTCCCATTGCAAGAAAGATCAATCTAGTAGGCCAAACCAAAATGATAATTCGAAGAGACTTGCAAAGATAACCAATCATACATAAAAGAATTCAGAGAAGATTCAAATATTGTTCATAGATAAACTTGATAATAAACCCACAATTCATCGGTCTCAACAAACACACCGCAAAAGAAGATTACATCGAATAGATCTCCACGAGAGAGGGGGAGGACATTGTATTGAGATCCAAAAAGAGAGAAGAAGCCATCTAGCTAATAACTATGGACCCGAAGGACTGAGGTAAACTACTCACACATCATCGGAGAGGCTATGGTGTTGACGTAGAAGCCCTCCGTGATCGATGCCCACTCCGGCGGAGCTCCGGAAAAGGCCCCAAGATGGGATCTCATGGGTACAGAAGGTTGCGGCGGTGGAATTAGGTTTTTGGCTCCGTATCTGGTAGTTTGGGGGTACGTAGCTATATATAGGAGGAAGAATTACGTCGGTGGAGCAACGTGGGCCCACGAGGGTGGAGGGCGCGCCTGGGGGGTGGCGCGCCCCCCTACCTCGTGGCTTCCTGGTTGATGTCTTGACGTAGGGTCCAAGTCCTCTGGATCACGTTCGTTCCTAAAATCACGTTCCCGAAGGTTTTTATTCCGTTTGGACTCCGTTTGATATTCTTTTTCTGCGAAACTCTGAAATAGGCAAAAAGCAGCAATTCTGGGCTGGGCCTCCGGTTAATAGGTTAGTCCCAAAAATAATATAAAAGTGTATAATAAAGCCCAATAATGTCCAAAACAGAATATAATATAGCATGGAGCAATAAAAAATTATAGATACGTTGGAGACGTATCAAGCATCCCCAAGCTTAATTCCTGCTCGTCCTCGAGTAGGTAAATGATAAAAATAGAATTTTTGATGTGGAATGCTACTTGGCATAATTTCAATGTAATTCTTCTTAATTGTGGTATGAATATTCAGATCCGAAAAGATTCAAGATAAAAGTTCAATATTGACATAAAAATAATAATACTTCAAGCATACTAACTAAGCAATTATGTCTTCTCAAAATAACATGGCCAAAGAAAGTTCATCCCTACAAAATCATATAGTTTAGTCATGCTCCATTTTTGTCACACAAGAATGCTCTCATCATGCACAACCCCGATGACAAGCCAAGCAATTGTTTCATACTTTAGTAATCTCAATCTTTTTCAACTTTCACGCAATACATGAGCGTGAGCCATGGATATAGCACTATGGGTGAATAGAATATAATGATGGGGGTTATGTGGAGAAGACAAAAAAGGAGAAAATCTCACATCAACGAGGCTAATAAATGAGCTATGGAGATGCCCATCGATTGATGTTAATGCAAGGAGTAGGGATTGCCATGCAACGGATGCACTAGAGCTATAAATATATGAAAGCTCAACAAAAGAAACTAAGTGGGTGTGCATCCAACTTGCTTGCTCACGAAGACCTAGGGCACTTCAGGAGGCCCATTGTTGGAATATACAAGCCAAGTTCTATAATGAAAAATTCCCACTAGTATATGAAAGTGACAAAACAAGAGACTCTCTATCATGAAGATCATGGTGCTACTTTGAAGCACAAGTGTGGAAAAAGGATAGTAGCATTGTCCCTTGTTTTTGTGCCTTCCTTTTTTTATTTGTCCTTTTTTGGGACAATGCTCTATTAATGATGATCATCACACTTCTATTTATTTACAACTCAAAGATTACAACTCGATACTAGAACAAAGTATGACTCTATATGAATGCCTCCGGCGGTCTACCGGGATATGCAATGAACCACGAGTGACATGTATGAAAGAATTATGAATGGTGGCTTTGCCACAAATACTATGTCAACTACATGTTCATGCAAAGCGATATGACAATGACGAACGTGTCATGATAAACGGAACGGTGGAAAGTTGCATGGCAATATATCTCGGAATGGCTATGGAAATGCCATAATAGGTAGGTATGGTGGCTGTTTTGAGGAATATATAAGGAGGTTTATGTGTGAAAGAGCGTATCATATCACGGGGTTAGGATGCACCGGCGAAGTTTGCACCAACTCTCAATGTGAGAAAGGGCAATGCACGGTACCGAAGAGGCTAGCAATGGTGGAAAGGTGAGAGTGCGTATAATCCATGGACTCAACATTAGTCATAAAGAACTCACATACTTATTGCAAAAATCTAGAAGTCATCAAAAACCAAGAACTACGCGCATGCTCCTAGGGGGATAGATTGGTAGGAAAAGACCATCGCTCGTCCCAGACCGCCACTCATAAGGAGGACAATCAAAGAACACCTCATGTTTCAAATTTGTTACATAACGTTTACCATACATGCATGCTACGGGACATGCAAACTTCAACACAAGTATTTCTAAAATTCACAACTACTGAACTAGCACAACTTTAATATCACTATCTCCATATCTCAAAACAATCATCAAGCATCAAACTTCTCTTAGTATTCAACACACTCATAAGAAAGTTTTCACTAGTCTTGAATACCTAGCATATTAGGATTACTTAAGCAAATTGACATGCTGTTCAAGACTCTCAAAATAATCTAAGTGAATCATGAGAGAATAATAGTTTCTATAAAACAAAACCACCACCGTGCTCTAAAAGATATAAGTGAAGTACTACAGCAAAAACTATATAGCTCAAAAGATATAAGTGAAGCACATAGAGTATTCTAATAATTTCCGAATCATGTGTGTCTCTCTAAAAAGGTGTGTACAGAAATGATGATTGTGGTAAACTAAAAAGCAAGGACTCAAATCATACAAGACGCTCCAAGCAAAACACATATCATGTGGTGAATAAAAATATAGCTCCAAGTAAAGTTACCGATGGAAATAGACGAAAGAGGGGATGCCTTTAGGGGCATCCCCAAGCTTTGGCTTTTAGGTGTCCTTAGATTATCTTGGGGTGCCATGGGCATCCCTAATCTTAGGCTCTTGCCACTCCTTGTTCCATAATTCATCAAATCTTTCACCCAAAACTTGAAAACTTCACAACACAAAACTCAGCAGAAAATCTCGTGAGCTCCGTTAGCGAAAGAAAACAAAAGACCACTTCAAGGTACTGTAATGAACTCATTATTTATTTATATTGGTGTTATACCTACTGTATTCCAACTTCTCTACGGTTTATAAACTCTTTTACTAGCCATAGATTCATCAAAATAAGCAAACAACGCACGAAAAACAGAATCTGTCAAAAACAGAACAGTCTGTAGTAATCTGTAACTAACGCAAACTTCTGGAACTCCAAAAATTCAGAAAACATTCGAAGACCTAGACAATTTGTTTATTGATCATCAGCAATTGGAATCAATATTTTATCACGTTCTGGTGATTTTTAACAATTATTTTCGTGAACAGAAAGTTTCTGGAATTTTCAGCAAGATCAAATAACTATCATCCAAGAAGATCCTATAGGTTTAACTTGGCACAAACACTAATTAAAACATAAAAAGACATCTAACCAGAGGCTAGATCTAATATTTATTCCTATACAGAAGCAAAAAGCAAAAAAAACTAAAAATAAAATTGGGTTGCCTCCCAACAAGCGCTATCGTTTAACGCCCCTAGCTAGGCATAAAAGCAAGGATAGATCTAGGTATTGCCATCTTTGGTAGGCAATCCATAAGTGGCTCTCATGATAGATTCATATGGTAATTTTATTTTCTTTCTAGGAAAATGTTCCATGCCTTTCCTTAACGGAAATTGGAATATAATATTTCCTTCCTTCATATCAATAATTGCACCGATCGTTCTAAGGAAAGGTCTACCAAGAATAATAGGACATGAAGGATTGCAATCTATATCAAGAACAATAAAATCTACGGGAACATAGTTCCTATCTGCAAAAATAAGAACATCATTAATTCTTCCGATATGTTTCTTAATGGTGGAATCCGCAAGGTGCAAGTTTAAAGAGCAATCATCAAAATCACGGAAACCTAACAAATCGCACAAGGTCTTTGGAATAGTGGAAACACTAGCACCCAAATCACACAAAGCATAGCATTCATGATCTTTAATTTTAATTTTAATAGTAGGTTCCCACTCACGATAGAGTTTTCTAGGAATAGAAACTTCCAACTCAAGTTTTTCTTCATAAGATTGCATCAAAGCATCAACGATATGTTTAGTAAAAGCTTTATTTTGACTATAAGCATGAGGAGAATTTAGCACGGATTGCAACAAGGAAATACAATCTATCAAAGAGCAATTGTCATAATTAAATTCCTTGAAATCCAAAATAGTGGGTTCATTAATATCTAGAGTTTTGATCTCTTCAATCCTACTTTTACCAATTTTTGCATCAAGATCTAAAAACTCCGAATTTTTGGAACGCCTTCTAGGTAAAGGTGGATCATATTCAGTCCCATAATTATCAAGATTTATATTTCTAAACAAAGATTTAATAGGGGACACATCAATAACTTTTAGATATTCATATTTATTTTCATAGAAATTAGAAGAACACGCTTTCACAAAGCAATCTTTTTTAGCACGCATTCTAGCGGTTCTTTCTTTGCACTCATCAATGGAAATTCTCATGGCTTTGAGAGACTCATTGATATCATGCTTGGGTGGAATAGATCTAAGTTTCAAAGAATCAACATCAAGAGAAATTCTATCAACGTTCCTAGCCAATTCATCAACTTTGAGCAATTTTTCTTCGAGCAAAGCATTGAAATTCTTTTTTGAATTAATAAACTCCTTAACACTAGTCTCAAATTCAGAGGGCATCTTATTAAAGTTTCCATAAGAATTTTTGTAGGAATTACCATAATTATTAGAGGAATTACTAGGATACGGTCTAGGATTAAAGTTTCCTCTATACGCGTTGTTACCAAAATTATTCCTACCAACAAAATTCACATCCATAGATTCATTATTATTCTCAATCAAAGTAGACAAAGGCATATCATTAGGATATAAGAAACACTTTTACTAGCAAATAATTTCATAAGTTCATCCATCTTTCCACTCAAAACATTAATTTCTTCTATCGCATGCACTTTTTTATTAGTAGATCTTTCAGTGTGCCATTGAGAATAATTAACCATAATATTATCTAGGAGTTTAGTAGCTTCTCCTAAAGTAATTTCCATTAAAGTGCCTCCCGCGGCCAAATCTAAAAGATTTCTAGAAGCAAAATTCAACCCGGCATAAATTTTTTGTATAATCATCCACAAATTCAAACCATGCGTAGGGCAATTACGTATCATTAATTTCATTCTCTCCCAAGCTTGTGCAACATGTTCATGATCAAGTTGCTTAAAATTCACAATATCGTTTCTAAGAGAGATGATCTTATTGGGAGGAAAATATTTAGAGACAAAAACATATTTGCACTTATTCCAAGAATCAATACTATTTTTAGGCAAAGACAAAAACCAAGCTTTAGCACGATCTCTAAGTGAAAAAGGAAATAGCTCCAATTTAACAATATCATTGTCCACATCTTTCTACTTTTGCATATCACACAAATCAACGAAGCTATTTAGATGGGTAGCGGCATCTTCACTAGGAAGGCCGGCGAATTAATCTTTCATGACAAGATTCAACGAAGCAGCATTGATTTCACAAGATTCAGTATCGGTAAGAGGAGCAATCGGAGTGCTAAGGAAATCATTGTTGTTGGTATTGGTAAAGTCACATAATTTAGTATTATCTTGAGCCATCATGACAAGCAATCAATCCAACACACGAGCAAACGAAAAGCAAGCGAAAAAGAGGCGAATGGAAAAGAGAGGGCGAATAAAACGGCAAGGGTGAAGTGGGGGAGAGGAAAACGAGAGGGAAATGGCAAATAATGTAATGCGGGAGATAAGGGTTTGTGATGGGTACTTGGTATGTTGACTTTTGCGTAGACTACCCGGCAATGGCGCTAGAAATCCTTCTTGCTACCTCTTGAGCACTGCGTTGGTTTTCCCTTGAAGAGGAAAGGGTGATGCAGCAAAGTATCATAAGTATTTCCCTCAGTTTTTGAGAACCAAGGTATCAATCCAGTAGGAGGCCACGCACGAGTCCCTCGCACCTACACAAACAAATAAATCCTCGCAACCAACGCAATAAAGGGGTTGTCAATCCCTTCACAGTCACTTACGAGAGTGAGATAGATATGATAAGATAATATTTTTGGTATTTTTATGATAAAGATGCAAAGTAAAATAGAAAGAAATAAAAATAGCTAAGTGTTGGAAGATTAATATGATGGAAAATAGACCCGGGGGCCATAGGTTCCACTAGTGGCTTCTCTCAATAGCATAAATATTACGGTGGGTGAACAAATTACTGTTGAGCAATTGACAGAATTGAGCATAGTTATGAAAATATCTAGGTATGATTATGTATATAGGCATCACGTCCGAGACAAGTAGACCGACTCCTGCCTGCATCTACTACTATTACTCCACACATCGACCGCTATCCAGCATGCAGCTAGAGTATTAAGTTCATAAGAATAGAGTAACGCTTTAAGTAAGATGACATGATGTAGAGGGATAAACTCATGCAATATGATATAAACCCCATCTTGTTATCCTCGATGGCAACAATACAATACGTGCCTTGCTGCCCCTACTGTCACTGGGAAAGGACACCGCAAGATTGAACCCAAAGCTAAGCACTTCTCCCATTGCAAGAAAGATCAATCTAGTAGGCCAAACCAAACTGATAATTCAAAGAGACTTGCAAAGATAACAAATCATACATAAAAGAATTCAGAGAAGATTCAAATATTGTTCATAGATAAACTTGATCATAAACCCACAATTCATCGGTCTCGACAAACACACCGCAAAAAAAGATTACATCGAATAGATCTCCACGAGAGAGGGGGGACATTGTATTCAGATCCAAAAAGAGAGAAGAAGCCATCTAGCTAATAACTATGGACCCGAAGGTCTGAGGTAAACTACTCACACATCATCGGAGAGGCTATGGTGTTGATGTAGAAGCCCTCCGTGATCGATGCCCCCTCCGGCGGAGCTCCGGAAAAGGCCCAAAATGGGATCTCACGGGTACAGAAGGTTGCGGCAGTGAAATTAGGTTTTGGCTCTGTATCTGGTAGTTTGGGGGTACGTAGGTATATATAGGAGGAAGAAGTATGTCGGTGGAGCAACATGGGGCGCACGAGGATGGAGGGCGCGCCTGGGGGGGGGGGGGGGGTAGGCGCGCCCCCCTACCTCGTGGCTTCCTGGTTGATGTCTTGACGTAGGGTCCAAGTCCTCTGGATCACGTTCGTTCTGAAAATCACGTTCCCGAAGGTTTCATTCCGTTTGGACTCCGTTTGATATTCTTTTTCTGCGAAGCTCTAAAATAGGCAAAAAACAGCAATTCTGTGCTGGGCCTCCGGTTAATAGGTTAGTCCCAAAAATAATATAAAAGTGTATAATAAAGCCCAATAATGTCCAAAACAGAATATAGTATAGCACGGAGCAATCAAAAATTATAGATACGTTGGAGACGTATCAGTGTGTATGGCTCTTTTTGCGCACCTCTGCGAGGGTTTCGCCGGGGTGCATCCCAACACGGCGCTCTTCCGCCACTATTTCTTCCCTCGCATCCAATAGGGGGGCGCTATTTCCGGTTGCGTCACCTGGATCCCTAGGACCCAGGAGAAGGAGACATATCCGGACGGCGCCCAGAAGGATAGGTGGGAGGAGTGGTGAGGCCGGTGGTGCTGGATTGAGGAGAAGGACCCACCAGCATTCTATGAGGTTCGCCAGGCGCCGCCGGTCCACAGAAACGACTGGAGCGATGTCGATGTCAACGACAAGAAGCTCACGGTCGCCACCACCAGGATTCTCCGTCTCACCGAGGCCGGGCTCACCCTCGAGATGATCGGGGCAGATTTCATCCGCCGCCGAATCGCTCTGCTGCATAATAAGGGGAGGCCGGCCTGGCTCTTCACGAACGCTGCCGACATCATGAGGCTCCGACCCAGCTTGGACCACAACTTCAAGGTGATGGGGCATTCCCACTTCTGCCAGCGGCTCTTCCAGCTTGACGTGAGCCGCGACGGCGAGGTCGAGCGGTCCGGCAAGGCCGCGAAGGCCGGCAAGGTCGCCAAGGGGCCCTTGTTCAAGTTGCCGGCGGGAGTGGTCCCGCTGAGAAACAACTCGCGCGGAAACGACATCATTGCCATGATGCCGGAGTTCAACGCGCACGGCCTCGTCCCAACTTGGGTCGAGCTACCAGAGGATCAACTTGGGTTGACTCCCTGGAGGAGAAGTACGTCCGCGATGAGCCGCGGCTCATCCAGGACACCACCCAGGCGGAGCTGGACTACATCGCCGCCAAGGCGGTGGAGGCAGAGCTCGCCAAGGAAGCCGGCAGTGCCGGCGGCGTGGAGGATAAGGCCACGGCGGCCGCGGAGGAGAAGGAGCTTGCCCAGTGGGCGGAGTCCGCTGGGGAGGCCAGCAGCGCCAGCATCAGGGCTACCCTCATCGAGGATGTGGTCGACGAGTCGTCGTCGAAGGAGGCCGAGGCTGTCGATCCTCCGGCCACGGGGAGAGGGCGAGTCCTGCGGCGGGCCACCTCTGGCGAGCCAGTTCGGCCCGGCAGGGTCGTGCAGCCCAGGCAAGCTCAGGAGGCGTCCGCGTGCCAAACGAGGGCCGCGGCTGCAAAGAAATCGGTGAAGGCCGCGGTGGCGAAGGAGAAAGCATCTGCCTCTTCTTCATCCAAGCGCGTCCAGACTCCATCTGCTTCCCCTCCTCCCGCAGATGACGACGCGGAGGTTGTCTTTGATTTTGGGTCCCTCAGCCCAAGGAGGAAGAGGAAGGCGGCAGAAGAGGAGGTGGAGGATGAGTAAGCATCTTGCTCCTTTTTGTCATCTCCGTCCCCTCAATCTGTGCCGCTTGTCCTGATCTGTTCTTCTTCTTTGCAGGGATGCGGAGACACTGGGCAAGAGGGTGAAGAGGGCCAGGGCTTCGGCGAGCGGCCTGCCCCCGGCAGGTACTTCCGGTACACCGCTAGTGGTGTTGAGCAGTCCGGACAGCAACCCCCGGCAAAGCCCCTAGCGTAAGTTCACCACTCACCTCTCGTCGACGTGTGTTGGGGGGACGATCTCTTGGTGCTGACCTTGCCGTGGTTGCAGGAGGAGGACAGTAGCAGGAGGAGCCACAGAGGGCTACCCCCAACACGCCGCCCCCATCGACCACGCCGCCTCGAGGGGCATCCCCGGCAAGGGTGCCAAGCACCGAGACCATGCACACGGAGGAGGAGAAGGAGAACCCGGGCGCTGGTGGCTTCGCCTCGGCGCCAAATGTTGGCGGGGACGGGACCTCTGCTTCCCAGCCCGGCACGGGTAAGTCACTCGCCTTCCGTCCCTGTTCTTTTTCTGTTCTTTCTTGATCTTGGTCCTGGCTTCGCCTCATCCCCTTTTTGGTATCCAGATCCCCCATCGGCAGACCAGGAGGACATAGACACTGTCAGCGAGGATGTCGCCAAGGCCGCCGAGGCGGAGGCCGAGAAGATCGCCTCCGAGGAGGCCGCCAAGGGCGCTGTTGAGGACGCCGCCACGGGGCCTGCCGGGGAGGCCGGCAAGGCCGCTCTCGAGGAGGAGGTGGTTGATGACCAACCTTCCTCCTCTGCTGCCTCTGGTTCCGGTAGGTATCTGAGGTTGAGCGACGATCTTTTCGTCCACCTCCCAGGGTCGTCGAGCTCCAGGGCACCCATCGAGGGAGAGGTGTTCGACGAAGAGGTGCTTGCCGCCGCCGGGCTCGAGGTTGTTGACAAGCCGAGCGCCGGTGGCGACGGTTCTCGGGAGGAGCGGCTCCTCCAGGCCATGGGCACCAGCTTCCGGAAGCTCCAAGCGCTCCACCGCGCCCGCCTGGACAAGGCCAAGTCCAGGGTGGCAACGGTGGACAATGCGGAGGCGGACCTAAAGGGACGCGTCGCCGAGGCGCAAATTTGGTTCCGCCAGGCTTGCGAGGAGCTGAAGGCCGCCCAGGGCAAGCTGGCCAAGCGCGAGGTGGAGCTTACCATGAAGTGGGTCGACATCGAGCAGGCCCAGGAGACGGCGGAGAACATGGCCGCTGCAGCCGAGGCCGCTCGAACCCAGCACCACGCCGCGCTGAACTCCCAGGAGGAGGACCTTTCCACGCGTGAGGAGAAGCTTGCTGCAACGCTCCGCAGCAAGGATGAGGAGGTGGAGAAGCTCGTCGTGCAGCGGACCCAGGATCTAGAGCAGTGGCACCCGGAGGCACTCGATGCCCAGGCTCTGGCTCATGCCAACAGGGTGAAGGAGCTGGAGGTGGAGCGGGACAGGCTGAAGGACCAGACCCAGAAGCTGGCCAAGGAGAAGGACACGCTCAACGGTGCCCTGGCAGAGGCGCAGGGCGCATTCCTCGGCAAGGCCGAGCAGCTCTCTAAGGCCAATGACTCCATCAAAGACCTGAAGCTGAAGCTGGAGGGCCTTGAGGAGATGCCCTCATAGGCCAAGGCTCGGGAGGAGACCCTGGCCAAGGATCTGGAGGCCGAGAAGCTACAGCGGAAGAATGAAGCCGCCAACCACAAGGATTTTGTGGAGGGCGAGAATCGCTGGATCAGCCGCCTCGAGGACGTCGCCGGCAGGATCACCACGCAGCTGGCCACCACGGGTATGCCAATTGTGAGGTACGCCCAGGATCATAGCACGACCTCCAACACCAGGCTGACCCTATTCTTTGAGGGTGTTCTTGGAGCCCTGGAGCATTTCCGCTCCACCAGGGCGACTTTCCTGGCCAATGAGGCCCGGAGGCTTTGCCGGGGTGCCATGACCAAGGTTCTCACCAAGGTGGCGTACTGGAATCCCAACCTCGACTTCGACGCTACGCTGGAGAGCTTGCCGGAGGATGTGGACCTCACGCCGCTCAGGGAGCGTATCGAGCCCGTCATCAGCGGCATCGATGGAATCCAGAGGGTAGAGGGCCAGCGCCGGGACAAGGCACCCCGTTTCTTTTTGTTGCTGCAGGTTCACAACCAAGACAATCTATCTTTAGTTAGAACTGGGGCAACAAGTGATGTAATATAAACCTGCAGTACTTTTGATATCATGCATGTTACTTTCCTGTTCAATCCCTCCTTTGTATGTTCACCCTATGTTAATCGGGTAGGCTTGCCGGCGCGTAAACCCAGGGCGGCGCCTTGGGGACGGATCCCTAATGGCATGCCGGGTGTGCTTGCTGCCAGGCGAACCACCTTACCGCTCTCAACACGGCCGCTTGAACTGTCGAGCTTGACTTGAGTCAGAATCGAGAGTGTTGCCAATTGCGGAAGGCTACCATGTCGTTCTCGACGTGGCTGCTTAAGCTGTTGAGCGGACTAAAAACAGAGTAAGGGCGTTGCCAATAGCGGAACGGCCCCATTGCGTGCAGGTTTTCCATACAAAGGACGAGATCTCCGAGGGGAATAACCTTATATAAAAAGGAAATATTTAGAGTTTGGCATGACTTAGCTTTTCTGTCGTCGCACGGGCGTCCACCACATCTACAGATAGTGCCGTCAGGCTTGGTCGTCTCCCTCCTCGGGACGACGGCCACGATGGAGCCGCTACTTCGATCAGACCAGATTTCCAGAACTGCGCCCCCTACCTGGTGCGCCAAAGATGTCAGGGAAACGACACCTATGGGATCACTGGAATCCCTTCTATGGTTGGCGGGCGCGAGGTTGTGGAAAGAGCAGGTCTAACGGGAAGCACACGAATCGTTTACCCAAGTTCAGGCCGCGAGGATGCGTAATACCCTAGTCCTGCTTTGGTGGATGCATTGAGTGTTCTTGTGTTCTTGAGCTAGCTACGGGGCGTAACTTGCCCAAAAGAGCCGAATCCCTCTCCTGGTCGCCTCAGGCCTCCTTTTATAGTAGAAGGGGTTGCCACAGTGGCACACAGGAGGTGAAAAGGTCTACAATGCGCGAGCTTATCGCCCGGCGTTACAGGACAAAGCGCATTAAATGCGCTACTTAGGTGTCCATTAGCTTTATTGGGGACGGGAACGAGGCCCGTCCCGTCCGTCGCCGCTCCGCCTCACTTCGACACGCGCCCAGGCCAGCGATGTGTGCGATGCCATGTAGGCAGGCAGGATGCTGACATGGCGCGGTGGTGGAGCCTTCACGAAGATCTGCATGTCACCATGCAGGTGCTTGCTGAGTCGGTGTAGAGGCCGCCCGTCGTCACGCAGGTGCCTGCCCAGCTGGTTGAGCTAGCAGCTACTTGGGAACGGTGGTGGAGTCTTGGGTGGTGCGGGCCTGGCTGTGGCCCTGCTGACGCCCTCAGCAAGGGTCTTGCTGGGGGGCCCGGCAAGGGTCTTGCCGTGGAGCTGCGGTCGTCCCTGGCAAGGCTCTTGCCGGGGGTCTTGTGGGTTTCCTCGGCTAGAATCCCGCCGAGGATCGTCGTCTTCTAGACCTCATCTGATCTCATGTATCTATGATCTTGACAAAGATCTGCATGCCACCACAGAGGTGCCTCCCGAGCCCTGGGTCCAATGTAGTTGTTGGTGACGTTTGGAACCCTTTGGCTCAAGGGTGGCTCGCTCTGCTGGTGTTGGGCAAGTTGCCCCGGCAAGGCTCTTGCCGGGGCCGCGGAGGCCGCCTCGGCAAGGGTCTCGCCGGGGGAGTCCACCTCGCCCCCTTGCTCTTTTATGCTCCTGGTCTTGGCGTTGCCTTGGCAGTCTTGTGCTTTGGCTTCTTGCCGGTTTCCCTCCTCTGCCCTGCTTAGCGTGGCCGTGGGCGCGGCTCTGACTGTCTGTGCATAAGTAAAGGGGTACAAAGGAGTGCCCCTACTTTAGTACACCGACATAGATAATCTCCAATAATTTCAATGGCGATTTAAGCCCTTTCTGGCCGGCTTGTCCGTACTGGAATATTTGCATTGATGCTTCTGGTGTAACACTAGCTCCACCTTTTCTTTTTCTTTGCCGACAGGCTCCACTTGTGTCCATTGGACAGTGCCAAAACCATTGTTGTGTTGTAGCTTCATCAGCCAGAGACAAATTACCAACGACAGCAAAACAGTAATATGATGTAATTCCTGATCACTTATTATATGACCCCTTGTCACGCTTTGGCTTTTAATCTTCTCCGAGGAGCTGCGGCCTCTTTCTTTTCTTTCTCAACAGCCCAGCGAGGAAGCAGGGGCTTGACCCGACGGCGACTCGGCAAATTTGATGGACGTGACCCGCAGCCGAGCCGGATACGCAGCAGAAGCGGAGATGCATTGAATCGGGGCGGCTCAGGGGCGCAGCGGCCTAGTGCAAATGGCTCGGAGGCGCAGTGGAAGAGGTGGAGAGCAGCAGTGGCTCAGCAGAGGCCGGTGGAGGCTACGGCGGCATCAACTCGTAGTGGCGGAGCGGCGGCTCACCGGAGACCGGAGGAGACAGGGCCGCGGCCTACAAGGGGGCTCGGCGAGGCCGGGTGAGGTAGAGACGTCGGCGGAGATTACGGCGGAGACCGCGGCAGCGGCGCCGGCGACTCGCGGTGCCGGAGCGGCTCTAGGCGCGGACGACGGAGGCGGGTCAGGCGGCGACGGCTCAGGGCCGGCACACTGGATGACTGCTCAAAGCAGGAGCAGTCGCAGGTTACTGCTACGGTGAAGGCTGCGGACGCGGTTCGGTCCGCGCGGGGTCGACGCCGGCAAAGAAAAATCCGCAGTAGAGGGATCCGGATGGTTTGCCAGAGACACTGTCGGCAGGGGTGGCGGCTCGTCAGCAGCGGGCGACGGTTTGGTGAGGCGACGGCCGGTCAATGGAAACGCGGCGACGGGGCGGCCCGATGAGGCCGCAAGCAGCAGAGCCCGAGTCCAAACCTCCCTCGACATCCTTTCCGAGTCGTGTTTTTTGACATGCTCCACCGTTGTTCACTGGAACCTTTCCTATGCCAATAACCGTGCAATTGATCACGTATGTTTGACTATTGCCATCACTTTTGGAATTCACCGAGGCTTGAAATGTAGTCGATGACAACCACAGGAACACGGCGGATCAGACTATCGACCAACACAGTAGTAATTGGATCCGGACACTGATTCTGTAGCAGTAATCCCGACGGTTTTGACATACCATATGTTATTTGTAAAGAACTTCTGTTGATCTCGGCGGAATCAACTTGACGGATCACGTGGCGGCGGCCATACAACAAAATCCCAATCTCTCTTGTCTTCAAATCTCGTCCCCCTAGCTCCAAAGTTAACAATGATTCTGATCATAAAACGATGAATTTGACGGCTCTGCCCAATGTTGTTCTGCACCGGGTTATCCTCTGCGATCGTACCCTGTCAGCTCTTTTTTTCAATCAATCGCGAGATTTCTCGATCCCTGGAGAGCTCCCTTCAAGAACTCAACACCACCATGCGCAGGCCCCATGGTGGGCGCCAACTGTCGTGGAATTGTCACGGCAGATGTCCTAGTGTGAGGACGTAGTCGTGAGGCCCACACATCTATGCGGTAGCTTGAAGGGGTTGATCGGAATTGAGAGACGCAACACAAGACAAAGGTTTTTGACAGCTTCGCGCCCCAGGAAACATCATCTGGTAATAACCCTACATGCTGTTTGTGGCTAGGTCTCATTATCATCACCAGGGAGTTGCCGATAAAACGGCTCTTTGTGTCTAGCCCTAGAGATTGTTTGTTCTTCCTTGTCCCTCTTTGGGGAGCCCTGCCCCTCCTTATATATGTTGAAGGGGCGGTTTACATGACTAGTCCTAGTTGGATTAGGATTACTCTATTACAAGTGGATTCCTAGTCTTGCTTCCTTTGTAAGAGAATTTTCCTTGTGCTTTCCTCATAAACCGGCCCACCATAACATGAGCCAGCCTTCCATGAACCGCCTTCTGGGCCACCGGGTCTTGTCGTTCCTCTGACCCGCTCGTCGGGTCACCCATGAGTCGCCAAGCTAGGGCGGGTCACTTAGTGAGTCGTCCAGTCAGGGCATGTCATTAGTGAGTCACCAAGTTTGGCCAAGTTATACTTCCGGCCGGGTTACGCCGCGGGGTATATCCCCGACAAGAAGCAATTTTGATTTTAACGAAATACGGACACTATTTTTTCGCAAACACAAAAATCGTTACATGTACTGCATCCGACAAAAAACCGCACTTATTTAGACTAAAAACAACACTTCATCGCACAAACAAGTGCAATGCATGATTTCTTTTTTGTGGGACGTAAATTTTCCTAAACGAGGTGGAATGCACTTCATGTCAAGTGTTGGTGAACCGCAAGACTATGAAAAGTGAACCTCGAGACTACCGTAAACGGGCTATACTGCAATAGACAAAAAACCACACTTATTTAGACTAAAAACCACACTTCATTGGACACAAAAGTGCACTGCATGATTTCTTTTTTGTGGGACGTAAATTTTACCAAACGAGGTGGAGTGCACTTCTTTAGACTAAAACCCGCACTGCATCAGATGGGCAAGTGCACTGCATGTTTTTGTCGGATGTAACTTTTCTCAGATGAAGAAGTGAAGTGCACTTCACATCAGGTGTAAGTGAATCGAAACACCATAAGAAGTGAACCGCATCACCTTTTTCTTTTCATTTTTCCAACTTTTTTTGCACTCTGTGAACCGCATGAGTTACCGTTGACTTTTTCATGTCACACATTTTTTGGGAGAGTGTTTTTCATTAACATGTTTTGGGACTATAGTGGCGAGCCAAGTGCACTGCATTCTTCTATTTTTGTCAATTTTTTTCTTTTTTGTGTTAACGCATCCAAACTCCAGAGTAGAGGCTAGTGTACTGCATTAGTTTCTTTTTCTAACTATCTTTTTCTTTCTTCAAAATGAACCGCTTGAGAACAATAAAACGAACCTCTAGACACAAACAATAGTACTTCGAAAACAAGTACATCCAACAACCACACATCGCATGGCACAACAAAATCAGAAAAAAGATGCAACCCCGACAGAAATTACATGTCGTACTGCACTCACACGTTTGTCGAACTACACGAGACATGTGTTCATCCGAGTACTGCATAGTCAAGGCCGCACACACATCAAACCCAGGATGCACAATTTGCAGTTTCATTTAATTTAAAAAAACCCGTGCACAAACTATATGCCTGCACACCCCCGAGTTGAACGCGGCGATACACCAAACCGCATGCCTCTGCAAACAACCCAGGATGCACAATTAAGCAGTACATTTGAATCTGAACCTCATTAAGCTCCTATCTAAACTTCGGGCACGATCAGAGCGGGCAGCATTGAGTGCACTGCAGAACTAAGTGCAAAATTACATGGAAATATGCACAAGTAAACTGCACACCTCAGGAAAAGGAACTGATTTCCTTTTAAAAATTAACTGGACAAAACCTGCAAATTCAACCGGAAGAACAACTCATACAAACTGCAGTACGTCGGTGGCGAGCACTTTGAGGAAAAGTAAACTGCAGTATGATAAGGCCTTGACAATTTTCACCCGCAAAAAACAAAATCAGTGAACGACAATACTATCCTGGCCATCGCTCCCATTTGTTTTCCTGTATGTCAGCGTGTTGCACCTTGGATCGGCCATGGGACGAGGAAGAGGGAGGTATTTGACCTTGCCAGAACCGTGCACACGCGCTTCGCACTGCACCGGACGCACCACGCGAACTGCACGGGGATGGGGGTGGGCGACCGGAGTGGACCCGGTCAGAGGTGCCGGATCTGATGAGGGCAACGGTTCCATGGCGTGAGGAGCGGCAACCGACGACATCCTGCTGTGAGAGAGAGACAAGATTTCAGGGAGGAACAGAGGTTAGAGAGAATGGAGGAAGAAAGGGGTGCTCGATTCCGGCACAGCTTGGATGGACCCGACGCCAAGGTGTCGCGGGGGTCGTGGTAGAGGACGGAGGGAGGAGGGGGTCGCAGCAGTCGCTGGATCCGTGGCCGGAGCACTCAGATCTGTGGCGGGGTGGTGAGGGAGATGGTGTAGGGCGGCGCATGGCCGGGGTGCGGCAGGTGCGGCGCGCGGTAGGGGCGAGGTCATGTGGCACTTGGCCGGTGGGGGTTAGGCGGCACGCGGTCGGTGGGGGGTGGGGTGGTGCATGGCCATGGCGGGGTGGGGCTACACTGGAGGATGGCGGCGGGGCTGGGCGTGTCGGCGCGGTCGGCAGAGGTAGAAGGTGGCCGGCGGAGGGAGGTGAGTCAAGGGCATGGGGAGTGGGGATGTGCGCCGCAGGGAAGAAGTAGCTGGGTAGGGGAGGGAGTGGCGGGGGTGGTGCGGGAGTTGCCCCGGGGTGTGGTTTGACCGAGCGCAGGTGGGAGGTGTGTTAGCAGAATAAGCATTTTTGTTAGCAGAATAAAGTCTTAAGGGGTGTTATTAGAATAGACCTACCCTATATATATATTCACTTATAGCTATGTCTTCATATTTGCCATTTTCTGAACTAAGTGAATGTGATCGGACCCTAACCTCTTCTATGCTTATTCCTCAAATTCTTTCTGTCTCTTTATTGACACGTGTCGAATACCTTCACTGTGTCCTTGTCAGCTGAAGATATAGAGACACACACATTTAAAATTGTTTTCAATGCCTTATCTCTTTTTCCTGAACACCGGAGAAGCCGGAACGCCCACTCGACAAACCAGGCGCGTGTGGGAATATGGCTCAACTCTTAATAAGTTGCATGCATGCCACATGTCCACCAGAAGCGAACCGCCAGGGGCACCTGCGTAATTGCGTTGTGCCGCCTTTCACCTTATAAATACTTCCACCCGCGCGGTCATTATCTCCTCTCCCACCTCGCCGTCTCGCTCAAACCCTAGTGCCACCACTAGCCCCAGTCGACGCTGGAGACAAAGCGCTTAGCTGCCGCAACCTCTTCGATGTTGTCTTCTCACCAGCCGGGGACCTCGTCTTTTTCGCCGCCGTTGTATGTGTCTTCCGCCGCCAAGTTAGGGCGCAGGAGATTGGACTGATCGGCATCCACTTCGCCTCGTCTAGCAGATCTTCGTGCGGTAAATAAACTCACTTTTTACCGCTTCTTTGATCCGTTGGATATGTCCTCTTCTTCCAAAAGTGGTTTATGAACTTCCAGATCCGCTTCTTTCTGTTTCTGTATATCATATCTTGCAAGTATATTCACTTATGCATCCCCAACTAGGTAGATTCCTCACTTGTACTTATTCATGGATTTGTAAAAATCTGGAACCGACTCACTTCAAATAAGTGAATGTTTTCGCACTATGAGGTCAATGTATTCAAACTAATTTATCTTCAAAATATTCTGAGAATGCATATGACCACTTCCCCTTCCACCGCATCTCTAATGCTCTCACAGGAACATGTCCATGGGAGAATCCCTTGGTTCTCATAGTTTGCATTCATTTGCAGAATTCTTACAGCATCATATTGAATCTCCTGAAGCTAGTTCTTTTCTGATCAGTCATTTGAAGCCAATCATAGTTGTGAAGCCTTTCAGCTTGAATCCTATGGCAACTGACAAATCTGCAAGGAATGGTGGCAGGCAACGTCATGGCGATACTGCCTTATGCCTCCAGATTTGTATGAACTGTACAAGTCTGATCCAGAGGAAACTTATACACAGCGCAAGTCTAGAATCCAATGGATTAGAAGATATTGGGGAGAGCAATGGTTCAAGTATCACTTCGTAACTCCTGAATATGCTGAGAAAAATGCTATAAAGCGCACGTGGGGCGACATTCTCTACAAGAAACTACAACCTCAAATGAAGCTTGAAGCCACTGCTCAAGGCTTCTATCCTCGCATGGTCAGAGGACCTCAGCCAGACGACGTTGACCCATCATCTCTTCGATGGTGTCAAGATGATGATCTGTTCAAGCGAAACTATACATTTCCAAAGGAGTCTGCTGCTAAGAACAAGAAAGCATTCGGACTCAACTTCAACCCAGGTTCGTCTGCTCCAAGGCCTGATGGCACTCGTGAAGCCAATTCGAATGTCATTGGCCCCTTCAATGGCTTCGATGGGCTTCTCTCCCATATTGCAGCACAAAGGGCCACAGTTGAACAATCTGATGAAGAAGCAGACTCCGATCATGCTCCTAAGCCCAGAAGCATAAGAAGAAGACAAAAGCTTGCAAGCCCTCTAAAGCTCCAAAAGCTTCACGTATGAAGCCGTTGAAAGCTGCACCTCCTGAAACCAGTGTGCAATCTGAAGATCAATCTTGCATCTCCAAGAAGCCCAAGAAGATTTCTGGGCATGATCTCACTCCAGCTAGCATTCTCCGAAATGAAGAGAATGTTATTGATCTGTCTAGTGATGAAGATCTTGCTGATGATGCTCTGGTGATGCTCATCAAGAGCAAGGAAGAGGCCGAAATCTTCAAAAATTTGCCTCTATTTGATGCGGATATTCTCAATCACTTCATTGATGAATGGTTTGAAGATCCCACCATCAACATTGATGATCCGCAGCTACCTGTTGACATAAGCGTCACATTTCAAGGCTGCATTGCCAAGGAACTTGCCGTAGCTCAGAAGATTGTTTAAGTTGAAAAATAAGATTGACTATGAGAAGGCCCAGTTCAAGAAGCATATGGTCAAGCTTATTGTTGCTGATGTACAAAAGTTCAAACAAATGATGACTGACATCAAGGCTCAGTTCAACAAGAAGCGTGAGGAAGCTAAAGGCTCCCGTGACCGCATGAAGTACTACGCTGAGAAATGCGTCCAGGCTGACAATGAGGCTGAGAAGAGAAAGGCAGTTGGGCGTCCGGGCATTGACCCTAAGCTTGTTGCCAGAAAAAGAAGAAGTGTGCTGAAGCTGAACCAGAAACTCAAAGGCAGGACCGACCAAGCATAGTCTTCCCTGCCAGTATGACTGGCTCGAAGCCAAAGGTCCCTTCAGCAGCTTCAGAGCAAAAGAAGACACGGCAAGCTGAGGCTGAAGCGAGGAAGAGGAAGCACCATGACACCTCTGATGCTGCTCCCTCTCAGAAGAAGATGAAGACAAAGGCTTCAAAGTCTTCACGAAAAGAGTGTGCTGCTGCCCAAGAGCCGCTGAATGTTGAACCCATCTTTGTTGCACTTACTGCCTCAACCGACCGCGAGCGCCGTCTCATTGTACATGATCCTGCTCCCACAGAGGCTCGAGAGTCTGAAGAGATTCCAGCCGCCGACTCCACCGCAGCTAAAGACATGGGTCATGAAGACCATGTTGAAGATGATGAAGTCCTTCCTCAGCTCGAGGCCAAACCGGTATCATCGCCTACTCCTACAAGCAGTGAACTCATAAGCATTGGCAGTCCCACAACACCAATTGCTCAAGATGAATTTTGGGAAGAGAAACACCCAAACACCCCCTACATGAAGTGATTCCACGCACTCCACTAGCTCATGTCCCCACTCCGGTGCTTGAGACCCCAGAAGCAACAACCGATGACATGGAGAAGACCACTCCTTCACCAAAAGCGTTGCCCTCTTTTCGAAGGCTTCGCAGAGGCCCTAGGCCCCAGGTCTCCATGTCGATCATTCCTGAAGAGGATGTGCAACACACACGCTCACTAGCATGTCAAGTGTTCCCTGAAGCCATCCCTTCCGAGTCTGCTCATGAATCTGAAGCCAAAGCGGCTGAAGACATTCCGGTTGCATCAGCCGATGAAGAAAAAGAAGTAGAACGAGAAGTCATTCCCCCTGCTAGTGAGGCTGTTGTACAAGAAGATGTGATTGTTCCCGATCCACCTACTCATGAAGCTACTGAAGTTGAAACAAATGAGGCTGCCACCACCATTACTACTGAAGGCAATAACGTTGTCATGGCTGAAGAAAATGTGGAGCCTGAAGTCAATGCTGCCACTGAAGATAATTTGCAGCCAACCACTTCTGATGTAGCCGTTCCTCCACCAGTGCCTCACACTATGGAATGTGCTTACAATCATGGTGGTGAGCTAGTTATTGTAAGATGGCCCATTCTGGTTCCACCCATTGCTCTAGGTCCACAATATGATTATCATGTGGAGCAAAGGCCTCAAACACAGAACCCAAAGCCCAGATTGCCAAGGCTTCCAAGTGTTGCAACTACCGAAGGCTCCTTCAATGTCTTAAGTTTCAGAGAGCCCCATACTTTCTTTGACAACGACAAGAACGACTACAATAAGCCGAAGATCACCTCAGATAGGTTCTGGAGCCATCAGCAACGAAGCTATTATTCTTGCATATTGTACTATCATTACATGATATTTCCTCATAAGCGTCTTGATTGCGATGCCATTGCTGGACTGCCATGCCTTGAAGTGGCTCTTGACTGCTTCAGAGATGTTGGGCTACTCTAGTTTGTGACTGATAAGGAGCATTGGAATGAAGAGATTCTCCCACAGTTCTAGGCCACACTTCACATCAGAGGCTACAACAGGGATCCGAAGACTTGGATCTTTGTGTGGATGACAGGCGACGTCCATCATGAAGCCAAAGCTCAGGACATCATCAATCTTACTTCCCTGCCCAGTCCTAGTGAGGTGTTTGAACCATGTTGTCAGCTATATCAGAATGAACTGCAGAGCATCTTTTAGAAGCCTGAGCCAAATATGAGCCAGATGCTCAGTATGATGAAGCCTTTGCCGCTTGACGCTGAATATCCCAAAGAATTCTTTGTCAAGGACCTCGAGTATTTTGCCTTGCACAGTCTATCACATTCCGAGGCGTACTCTGTGGCTAATCAAAGGCAATTCTCCTAATGCCAAACTTGAAGGCGCCATGAAGACATTGGTCTTCTATATCATTAGCGGCATCAGGTTCAACAATCAAGATTTCTTCATTCGTCAGCTTGTAGCTTATGGAATTGATCTCTTTGGACTCAAATTCTATGCACCATGGGTTACGCGCTTGATAAAGTTTCACTCAACTATCAACTATCATCCTTCAGCGCGCAATCATGTTGTATCCCTGCCTGATGTTGATATGTCATATGAAGCCATCTACCCTAAACCTGCCAAGAAGCCAATCCAGGAATACAATGCTGAACATCAAAGCTTTTCTCAGCCCATTGAAGGTATTCATGTGCCAAATCCTTCTGCTCCTGATTATCCTCTTGCTTGTCATTTGTGTCTGCCGTATCCTGCCAACACCGATGCCACAGTGATACGTGTCCAACGTATCTATCATTTATGAAGTATTCATGCCATGTTTACAACAATTTTATATGGTTTTGATAGGATTTGCATGGAACTAACCCGGATTGACGCTCTTTTTAGCAGAACTACCGTGGTGTTGTTTTTTGTGTAGAAATGAAAGTTCTCCAAATGAGCTGAACCTTTTTGAAGATTTATTTTGGAACAAAACAGACCCCCGAAGCTTCGTAGGAGGGCCAGAAGAGCCACGAGGAGGGCACAACCCACCAGGGCACACCCGGTGGGCCAGGCTCGCCCCGGTGGGTTGTACTCACCCCGAGGCCCATCTTCGCATGAAACTGATGCCAAAAAATCCTATAAATAGAGAAACCGTCAGAAATAACCCTAGATCAGAATTTCCACCGCCGCAAGGCTCTGTAGCCACGAGAAACAATTCAAGACCCCATTCCGGCACTCTGCCAGAGGGGGAGATCATCACCCGTGGCTATCTTCATCATCCCGGCGGCCACCACGATGAGGAGGGAGTAGTCCACCCTCGGGGCTGAGGGTTTGTACTAGTAGCTTTCTGTTTAATCTCTCTCTCTCCCTCGTGTTCTTGAGATGTCACAGTCTTGATGTATCATGGGCTTTGTTAATATAGTCGGATCATATGGTGTTTTCCCCTCTCTATCTTGTTGTGATGAATTGATTTTTCCCTTTGAGATTTCGTTGTTATCGGATTGAATACTTTTATGGATTTGAGAGCACTTGATATATGTCTTGCATATGAATACCCGTGGTGACATCATAATGGTCTTCAAAGAAGCAGAACTATGTATCACTCTCCACTGCTGAAAATCTGAATACATTGCTGCTGGATCTTGCTGCGCTCAGCTTCTCTGGATGAAGCAAACCCTCAAGGATTATGCATCAACATGAAGCATGTGCCCCTCTACGGCGACAATGAAAGCGCCATCAAGATTGCCCACAATCCAGTTCAGCACTCGAAGACAAAGCAGATTCAGATTCGTCATCACTTTCTCAGAGATCATGTGTTGAAGGAAGACATTGATATCATTCACGTCAACACTAAAGAGCAATTGGCAGATATCTTCAAGAAAAGGTTTCGCAAGCTGCGGTGTGAGCTAAATATCTTAGAATCCTCGAATGTCATGTGAATGGACACACATCCTAACGCTAATGCATATTGATGGCTTAGGTGCGCAACACGCGAAGTAACGCATATCTTAAATTCATGAAGACTTACCATCTGAGTGTGAATACATTAATATGGAATTTTACTTCGGAGCACCACGATAATTGTGCGTCATGTCTTGGTCTATTATTTCCTATACGGTGGGTAAAGCCACCACCAACCTTTCTTGACGATTTTCATTTGGCGTCATGTTGCATTATTTTCATAGTTGGTTTGTCTTCAACATTGGTTTATCTTCAAGATTTATATTCACATTGTTTGATTTGGTCTTCAGTGATATATATACATATGTGTTCTGTCCTCTACATCATTCACTTATAGCTATGTCTTCAAGTTGCCATTTTCTGTGCTAAGTGAATGTGATTGGACCCTACTGAGGGAGTCTTGGATTAGGGGGTCCTCGGGTGTCCGGGCTATTTGATATGGGCCGGACTGATGGGCCATGAAGATTCAAGGCGGAAGGCCTTCCCCCGTGTCCGGGTAGGACTCTCCTATGCATGGACGGCAAGATTGATGTCCGGATATGTAGTTCCCTTCATTCATGAGCCAACTTTGTGTAAACCCTAGACCCCTCCGGTGTATATATAAACCGGAGGGTCTAGTTCATAGGGCTCATCAGAATTTACATAGGCTAGACAGCTAGGGTTTAGCCATTACGATCTCGAGGTAGATCAACTCTTGTAACCCCTATACTCATCAAAGACAATCAAGTAGGAAGTATGGTTTTACCTCCATTGAGAGGGCCTAAACCTGGGTAAACATCGTGTCCCCTTGGTATCCTGTTACCTTTGATCCCCAGACGCACAGTTTGGGACCCCCTACCCAAGATCGGCCGGTTTTGACACCGACATTTGTGCTTTCATTGCGAGTTCCTTTGTGTTGTCGATAAAAGGATCGATGGCTCGCCTTGTCATTAATGACGATATTACTTCTGGTAGGGCCCTAACTCTAGGACAGGTCATCAAGCCAATGGCAGTCCCCGCAATCGCCAAACATCATCTCCGCATCAGCCTTGAACACTCTGAAAAGATGGATCCGCAGATGTCTCGTCCTTGAAAGAGCTGCTAGATCGCATCGCGGCCCTGGGAGTCACGATAAACTATGATCGGATTGGGCTTAAACTCGGTCAGAGGGAAATCAACTCCTCGCCGATCACCCATCTGGTAGCGGTCGTTGTGGAACGAGCTGAGAACGCTTCTCCCCCTAAGTTAAGCACCAGCTATGTTTAGATCTCCGAACCCTGTGAGCCGGACACCCAGCCTCAGGAGGAGATTTCATGTCCCCCGAACATAGGATCAGGCATTGAGCCTGGAATTCTTCAGGACCTTGCTAATCCTGAACTAGTGACCTCGGAGATTCTTCAAACTCCGGATCCAATCATGGGTCAGGTTTTGGATTTTAGTCCGCCCACCCACCACAAGCAATACTCCCAAAGCAATTCAGGGCCTCCAGACATATGTGACCTAATGTATGTTCGGCAGCAACCTCGGGAAATGGTCCATCACTTCTGGTCTAGATTGCTCCTTGTTAGAAACAAGATTAAAGATTGCTACGACGACGATGCGGTGTCAGTTTTTTGCCGTAATTGTACGAACAAGGGAATTCTCAATGCCCTCAACCGCCGCCGCATACAGCACTTCACAAATTTGACACACATAGTACAGAAGTACCGCGCAATGGAAAGCGCATGGAAGGCCCAGACAGTCCGATGGGAACCCCTGCCTTTAAGCAATCCACCGTACGGGCGAAACGGATGCACCCTTACGAAACATCCGACCACAGGCCCGTTGACAAGAAAAACAAACCCTTCACAGGATATAGAACAGTCCTTGACGAACTGCTAGACAAGCCATGTCAGATACATACTACGCCGAGCACCGAACCAACGCATAGCCTTCAGGCATGTTGGCTCACTACAAGAAATACGTCAACTTGCGACCATCACTATTGGTCACTGAATGGTCGTTGTTTTCCATTTGCGACCTTTTTTGACCAAAAAATAGATGGTCAGAAGCTGGCCGTCGTAAACTGAAATTAACGTCCTTCTTCGGTGCTAGGTCATGGAAGGCAATGACCAAAACATAAGGTCGTTGAACCAATGACCTTTTGTTTTGGTCGCTGGCTGTCTGCCCAGGCCACGTCGGATCCGACGTGGCAATCTGACGTGGCAAAATTGCGACCAATTGAAAAGGTCGTTACTTAGAATGAGCCTGGTCCAGTTCGGTGTATATATGGGCCAAGCCCATTAATTTTTTTTTCAACCAATTTGTGTCAGCTACATGGACCGAGACCAAGAATTTGGCCTTTTTATTTTCTAGGACACGGCCTTCTACAGTTCATTTCTTTTTAGGGCCTCAAACTTTTTATAGTCCATTTCAATTTTGGGCCTCCATAACAAAGCTATTCCAGTGACAGTGAACAGAGGGAATTCAAACAAGCATTTATCTTAAACAGCCACGGGTGACAATTTTATTTCTTTCAACACAAAAGGATTCCTTAAACAGCCACGGGTACAATAGTAGGTACATTCAACCAAGGGCAATCCAAGCACAAGAAGTACATAGGACTGTAGCTACCATTTCTACCACCAGCAGCAGCCGCCGCCTGAAAGACAAGGAGGTACTACCAAGGAGCTAAACTAACAGCAACCATCCATCATCAATCCATGACACTAGCAATGATCGACAGCGGCGACATTTCAGAGACCCCCTCCCCTTGCTGTTGCTTGGCGTGCCACATGATAAGTCCCCCTACACACATAAAAAATTCAGATGTTCAAAACAGATCAACATGCTGAGCAGTTAGGGAATCATGGAGCAAATGTTAGTGTGGTTCAAGGCGATAGATTACAGGATAAATATTAACGGAAGAAAAATCATTGAACAAATCGTGAGCTAGCTATCATAGTTTAACTAGCTCCAATGAGCTAGAACTCTATGCTTCTTCCGACTTGAACATCCGGGACCTCACGACAAAACATGAATGAAGGCTAGCCTCTGCAAGTTATGAAACAAAACAGTTAGAAACAAAATAAAAGCAAATCTAATAGTATGTTAGACCAAGCAAAATGCAACATTTTTATCATTTAAGCATAGAAGGACAAGGTCAACAACATTTCGATGTTTGAAAAATGAACCGGAATTTCAATGTTTGAACAGCAAAAAAAATAGATACAGGAAATCATATGCGGTTTAAATCAGCCCCTAAGGATAGACACATTGACACCAATACTTGGCAATAAATGTAGAAATTGAACCTCATAAACATGCAATGTCGAATTTGTATCTCAAATAAGTATACATACTTATCAGGTTTAATTAGCACACAGAAGCCAAATGCTAGTAGCTCATGATTAGTACACAAGACAGGATTCAACAAAGTAAACAAGGCGGCTACAGTACAAAACTAAGCTCATCACACAGAATAAAATGAGTTTAAAAGTACGCTCCGCATAAGCATATGAGTTTTTCTGGCACCACTAGATCACACATAGCAACGCCAATGTGAAAAGTTTCAGCATTATTGCCATATTTTTCCTCGGAATCATACTCCACAGAGAATGGTTCAGCCTTAAGTCTGAACTAGCCTTACATGGTGGAGTACAGATTTCCTTCTGTACCAGTGGACGTTGATGGTGTTCCTTTCTTTTTCAGAGGAGGACCCCAGATGCAGTGGCTACATTAACAAGAAGCGTCAGCTTAAGTTGCAACCCGGAATAGAAACACTTGCAAAAATTGGGCACTTGGGGTTTGGCAGGAGTACTACCTTTGTGGAAGTCGCCCATGAAGTTTGATATGAACAAGAGCGCTTCTGTCAGGTTATCTGCAGTATTCCATGCCGAAAAAACATGGCATCGTTAGTACTAATTCAGTAAACCAAAAGAGATGTGCTGAAGTTCATATGATGTAACTGAACATTACGTTGGCCGAAAGATTTATAAGATGGCGATGATGATCCCTAGGTAAGGAGCTGGGAGGTGTAGTTGTTGATGGCGCCGGTGACGCAGCGGCCCTTGACGCCCTTCTCGTCCTTGCAGTCCCCTGAGACAACACACAGACCATTATGCTACAGTCAGTTTCAGTCCAACAAAATAGAGTGTTGGTTAATTGCTACGTACTGTCGTAGTAGTAGCTGCAGACGTTGTCGGTGACGTCGATGAAGTGGAGCGGCGCCGACTAGTAGTACCTAAACCTGACCTTGTCGGCCCAGGAGCAGAGGCTACTCAGTTTGCCGGCGGCGCCCGACGACAGCAGCTCGTTCACTGCCTTCGCCGCCGCGTCGCTCAGCCGGCCTTCCAAGGGAGTAGCATGGTGTGTCGTGGTGCCTTCATCTAGAGTCGCAAGTCGGAGTTGTGGGCTGCTGCTTTGCTTCCCCATATAGCACACCAGGTTCTCATAAGATAGCGAACTGAAAACACAAAACATGATTAGGGAGTTGGTACATAAGAAAAGGAATTCATGCACGAATGGCATATACAAAAAAAATCAGGCATCACATATTATTAGAATTGCATATTAGATGGCTGCAGGGTAAGTGTTTCTTCATATAAAATAACTAGAATTAGCACCCAACAGGATCCATTCCATGCGCAAGATCCTTTGTATGTGGTTGCCTTTTTTGTTGCTTTTTCACATATTCTGGCAGTAAAAAAAGCACTTTATTATCTGAATCTAATATTCAACTAGCCCGAACTTGAACAATATATTGGGCGTAGCGTACTAATCAAGGAGAGAATTGGCTTGCACTGACCAAGTCCTGCAGCGTTTTTCAGCATACAGAAATTTCTTTGTGTCCAAAGAAGCCCTAAATCATTTCACTTCTTAATTAATTATTTTTTTGGTGGGAAAAAATAAATATTTTGTAGGGCCACTTCTTAACTCTCGTTTCATGAGATGCACTGACAGTGTCTAAACTTCATGACCATTTTCAGACCTGGACTAAAGTGTATATTTAGTTGGTCTGGAAAAAAAAGACCACACCCAGATTTTGTAGATACAAAGTACCTCTCCACTATGTTGTGAAGTCACAGGTTGGCGTGGTGTGAGAAGTCTGCTATAGCTGCACACGGCACATGAACCTTCAGTTCACTATTTCAGTTCTCAGTGAGGACATGCCTCTAATGCGCTAGACAAAAGATAGGCCGTCGACAAATTTAGCCTGTAATGGCAATCATCACATACTTCTGCAACCTATTTGGGGAGATAAAAACTCATTTGCGAACTCTCAGTTGTGAGCAGCACACAAAATTGTATGTGAACTACACATTCGCATGTATAAAGAAGAGGAGCCACTGAATTTTAATCATGAACAGTTAAACAAAATTGTAGGTGAATAGCACACAAAACATTTTATGAAATTTCTCCGGTGAATTAAAATTGTATTCTATATGTAGAAAAAAACCAAGGCATTGCAATCATTCTCAATAAGTACACAAGAATGTATCCCTACAAAAACATCCTAACATGGATCATGGTTGCTGCCTACCATGGTAAATGCTGGACTCTCTCTAATTAATGGTCTAAATCACGACAGGAAGGTTACAATTAGCCTATCGGATGCACGTTCCAGGAGTTTGATGTTGGAAGGTTGTGATTTACCATGAAATCAGAAGGGCTCGACAGATTAGCACGCCGATTTGTCCTGCAGATGGCACCATGGGTTTTCCGCCGGGTCCGTCCTGCAAGCAACCCAACCCATCCATCTGAGAAATGCATCAGGGAATGGAATGGAGGGGAAGGGGAGGGAAGAAGAGGAAATCGAGAGAGGGGGCGGACCTTGATGCTGCTTGTACGTTTTTCTGCTGGAGGAAGAAAGAGCTTCACGCGCACAAGATCCATGGCATCCCGGACAGAGCAAGCTCTGCTCCATGACACCTACCAACACAAACGACGCGAGGCGAGGGTCAGAGTGGGAAAGAAGAAGGGGGGGAAGATGAGTTGGGATCATTACCATACCACTGTTGTTCGAGCCCGAGTCGTGCGTCCGCGGTCGGTCCCCGATAGCTAGGGTTTCCGGCGCGAGGAGGGAGCGGATCTGCCCGTGGGCAATGTTGCTCGAGAGGATCTACGGAGAGGGAGAGGAGGGGAGAGGGCGTCAGCGATGGAGTGAAGGCCGGGGCTGGGGAAGACAACGGGTGCCAGCGGCGGCTGGCTCTGCCTTTGGCTTTGGGGATCGAGAGTGGACTTGGGTGGTCACTCGTGGTCGCAGGAAAGACTGAGTAGCCCGGTGAAGCAGCGGCAGCTTGGATCGATTGCTAGGGTGGGGAACGACAAAGCGGCGCACATAGAAGAATGCACACACCGGCGAGCCATCCGGCCGTGGCTGCTTGGCGGCGGTGCATCTATCAACGGTGAGGTTGGGAGGCTCTCTCGATCTGCTGTGGGGGTCACTGGGACAGGAGGGGTTGTGGATGGGAGGAGGGATCTGGATCGGGGAGAGGGAGGAAGAGGGAGGCGGCAGTGCTTTACCTAGGGTTTCTCGGGAAAGAAGGGGATCGAGGGAGGAGGGTGTGCCGCGCGCGTGTGTTTATGAGAGGTTAGTAAGAGACGTTGGATTCGTGGGAGGTGGACGACTCATATCGACTGCGGTGGGATGATCCATGGACTGCGTCCTGATTTGTTAGAAACATTAGCTATCAGAAATAACTCTATTTCTTATTGCTAAAAACAGGGGGTTGTGAAGCAGCTATCAAAAATATTTTGCAAAATGGCATCACTAAATTTTTCACTTTTAATTAGACCATATTTTATGGATGATCACCAATTTGATTGCATTTCTGATCTTTCTAGCTATGAACGGCCATGCCGGCCATTTTGACCGCATTTGAAAAGTGCATAATAATTTCAAAAAAATAAAAAAAAGTGAAATCATTCGCATTCTGTCATTATATGTGACCTAGTTTCCAGAAAAAATAACAAACTTGGACTTCAGCAATTATTTTTTAAAAAGTGTTCACCACTCGTGTGTGAAGATTCACGACTTTCAAGCCAAATAATTAATCTTATGGCCGCATTCATGGAATAGTTTGTTCAAATGATCTCATATTGTGCATTAGGGTGCATCTTGAAATGAAAAACAATGTTGCATAAGGAAGTTTTCATTTTCTTTCGACGAAAAATTCATTTACCATTTTTCAAGTGCCCAAAATGAGTTATTTTGTGAAGAACCTATCATATATTTGTTTGCAAATTTGGACAAAATAATTTTACTAAAATATTAGGCCATATTTAATGTACAATTGACCAAATGGTTGGGTGTCAAACGATTTTATCCAACTCTCATGAAAAAGACAAATTTCCGTCGATCTAGTTGGAAGCGGGTCAAGTTTGAACTGCAGCTGCCTTATAGTTTGCTCTTTATTTTTTTCAAAAATCATTTCTAGGTACATAAGTATCTATTTAATCAGAGAAACACCAAAAGTTTTCCAAGATTCTACCACTAGCTAGGAACGGTCATGCCCTCCGTTTTGACCGCATTTTGAAATGGGGATAAAAAATTCTAAAAAATCAAAAAATTGGAAAACCTTCGCATTGTGTCATTATATGTGACCAACATACAAGGAAAAATTATAAACTTTTAATATGACAATTCTTCTTAAAAAAGTGTTCTAAAAAATGAGCTATCATGTTTGAAGGTTCATGGCTTTCAAACCAAATGATCAATCTTATGGCCACATTCATGGCATAGTTTGTTCCAATGATCTCATATTGTGCGCAAGGGTGCATCTTGGAATGGCAAACAATGTTGCCTAAGGAAGTTTTCATTTTCTTTGGACGAAACAATCATTTTCCATTTTTCGAGTGCCCAAAATGACGTTTTTTTGTGAAGAACCAACCAAATAATTGTTGCAAAATTGGACCAAACCAATTTTCTAAAATACTAGGACATATTTAATGCATAATTGGCCAAATGGTTGGGTGTCAAAAGCTTTTATCCACTTCTCGTAAAAAAGACAAATTTCTGCCGATTCAGTTGGAAGTGGGTTAAATTTGAACTGCGGCTGCCTCATAGTTTGCTATTTATTTTTCCCAAAAATTATTTCTAGGTACAAAAGTATCTATTTTATCAGAGAAACACCAAAAGTTTTCCAAGATTCAACCACTACCTAGGGACGGTCATGCCCGCCGCTTTGACCGCATTTTGAAACGGGCATGAAAAATTAAAAAACTCAAAAAAGGGAAAACCTTCGGATTCTGTCATTATATGTGGTCAAGTTATCAGGAAAAATAATAAAATTGTAATATGATATTTTTTAAAAAAGTGTTCTCAGAAACGAGCTATCATGTGTGGAGATCAATGGCTTTGAAGCCAGATGATCAATCTTATGGCCACATTCATGGCATAGTTTGTTCAAATTATCTCATATTATGCACAAGGGTGCATATTGGAATGGCAAACGATACTTCCTAAGGAAGTTTTCATTTTCTTTGGACGAAAAAATCATTTTCCATTTTTCGAGTGCCCAAAATGTGGTTTTTTGTGAAGAACCTACAAAATAATTATTGAAAAATTGGACCAATTTTTTTTCTAAAATACTAGGACATATTTAATGCATAATTGACCAAATGGTTAGGTGTCAAAAGCTTTTCTCCACCTCTCGTGAGAAAGACAAATTTCTGCCGATTTAGTTGGAAGCGGGTCAAATTTGAACTGCGGCTACCTTATAGTTTGCTATTTATTTTTCCAAAAATCATTTATAGGTACATAAGTATCTATTTAATCAGGGAAACACCAAAAGTTTTCCAAGATTCAACACTAGATAGGAACGGTCATGCCCGCCATTTTGACCGCATTTCGAAACGGACATGAAAAAATTCAAAAAAAATCAAAAACTGGAAAACCTTCGCATTGTGTCATTATATGTGGTCAAGTTACCAGGAAAAATATTAAACTTGTAATACTATTATTATTTTTAAAAAGTGTTCTCAGAAACGAGCTATCATGTGTGGAGATCAATGGCTTTCAAGCGAGATGATCAATCTTATGGCCACATTCATGGCATAGTTTGTTCAAATGATCTCATATTGTGCACAAGGGTGCATATTCGAATGACAAACAATGTTGCCTAAGAAAGTTTTCATTTTCTTTGGAGGAAAAAATCATTTTCCATTTTTCGAGTGCCCAAAATGAGTTTTTTTTGTGAAGAACCTACCAAATACGACAACGTTCATGGCATAGTTTGTTCAAATTATATCATATTTTGCACGAGGATTCTTCTTGGAATGGCAAACAATGTTGTTGAAGGGGGTTTCTATTTTCTTTGCACAAAAATGTCACTTTCTATTTTCAAATTGTTTAAAATCTTGATTTGGTGTGTCAAGAACATATCAAAATATTGTTTAACCTATTTTTCAAATGCTTGGATTGATTTTTTAAAATAAGTGGTCAACTTTGAATATCTTGTTCAAGTACAAGTTCAACATTTTTGACGCCACTCCATTTTTAAAATATATACAACATTTTTTAAATTGTGATGAACCAAAATTTTGCCGCATTTTGAAATTGGGACAATTTTTTATAATTTTTCATATACAAGAGAAACATTTTCTCTCTTCTCATCATTTTTAGTACATGGTCACTATTTTTATACACATTTTGACATTTTTAAATGCTTGATTAAATTTTCAAATACAAGATTTTTTAATACATCATCTACATTTTTAATATTTTTTCAAATGCTTTATTAAAAAATTGAAATACTAGTTTTTTCAATACATGGTCAATTTTTTTAAATACATCTTACCATTTTCAAATGCTTGATTAAAATTTAAAATCCCTTTATACTATTATTTTGAGTAATACACCCTTTATTTTATGGAGTCAAAGTCATGCCAAGCCCGTGTTTTCCACTATATGCATGTTATATAGGCCTATTGGCGGTTGGCCCACTTGGCATAAGAAAAAAAGGCCTTGTCCAACAGAGGCCCAAGCCCAGCAAGGCTTCATAATAATAGATGTTGGTTCGCTTCCATATCATAGAGAGCGCGGTGGCCTATTGGTTCGGTACTAGGGAGAGGCGCGGTGAGGTCGCGAGTTCGACTTCCCGTAGGCCGTATTTTTGTTGGATTTCTGCATTATGATGGCCCTCAATGGGGTGGGTTCGCTTGTCAAGCGGGTCCCGTGCGTCAATTTCATGGGGCCTACGTGTCAGGTCGGCAATGGGTCCCATACCATTGGACAGATGGTGTATGTGTGGGAACCTGTCAGTGCTAGGTTTAAGTTGACATGTAGGCGAAAATTGACACATGGACGTGACACATAGACGAAACTGCTGAGGTGGCCGCCCCGTCATTTTAATGCATGGAATATTAGCTATTATGACCATCTATATTGGTCGTGATCAGCTAGAAATAGGGCAGCAGACCAGGGTTGTTTGCTTTACGACCATTTCGTGTAAGGAAATTGCGACCTTTCTGACCAAAATGGTCGTTATAATTTAGGGTTTGGAGCCCCCCGGACAGCTTTTGACCAATTGGTCTCACATGGTCGTAGATTTATGACCAATTCTTCCAGGTCCACTGACAGATGGTCACAAGTTGACATATTTCTTGTAGTGGGTACGCCGGCAAGTGGCTAAGAGCGGTGAGGCTATCCTCACCAATACTACCCCAGAGAAGCACTCTTCGGACGATGACGATCTCAACGTCTTTACGGTCTTTGAGACTTTTTATTCAAATAATCGGCGCAAAAGGGCGCTCCGCGACCTTGCCGAAGTCAACTAAGTAACCACAATAAACCCTTGGAGCGACACGGCTATAACCTTCGCCGTCGCCGACGAACCAAAGGCCCGATTAGTCCGAGCATCAGCCCACTACTAGGGAAAAGCCTAGCAGTAGCACGGGTTTTAGGCCTACCAGTAGCGCGGGTGGCAGCGCTACTATTACGGTGCTACAGCTAAAGGTTAGCAGTAGCATGGGCTACTTCTATATCCACTTAGTAGTAGAGCTTCCTGGAAAGGGCGCTACTGGTAATTACTAGTAGCGCTTCACGCAACCTGCGCTACTACTATTATTCCGTATTATATTTCTTTTTTATTTCATGTTGTATTCATACACCATTATACAAGTTTTCATACAGCAGCAATTTAGAGATTGTTTTTACATCATAATGAGTTATTACATCACTGGGTGAAAGAACCGTGGACTAGTTTCAAGTGGATGGACATCCACTTGAAACTAATCCGCGGTTCTTTCACCCAATGATATAATAAATATCATCTTCATCATATCATTAACAACTTATCATCATAATACATCATTGTCATATAAGACCTCCTCATGATCATCGTTTTCACCAATGAGACATCACATAGCAAGTTGGTCACTAGTCATAATCACAACTCCTCCTCCTCCTCATCAACTCTAACACATTGTTCCACATCATAAACATTGTACCTAGGACCTACTATTCTCTCATAGGACCTACTACCTTCTCTTAGCTAAAATAGCATAAAACAAGATAGGCCCTGATTCTCCATTATGGAGAATGGAGATTATCCTGTCTCCAATTCTTGCCCTTCGCACAATGTTGCTTCCAAGTAGCTCCCTACGACTGACCATACATTTTTTCCATTCTTTTATTATCATGTCTTCACTGGTTTTAGAAATCCGATATGGACATGTGCGATTCGTAGGATGACCTGGCCATATCTTCAAAATATCAAGGCGACCATTCTGAAACATCAGATGAGGCATACAATCCTTCGGGATTTTCTGTTGAAAAACATAGTAATAACTTCGTAGTTAGCAATGTAGTTCAGTTTTAGAAGAATTTATCCAAAAGATGCACATATGTCATAATAGTAAAAACTCTTACCATGGCATCTCCATGGATGTTACCGTAGTTCAACACGTGCACTAGGGGCACGTATTGACCATAATGTGGAGGCGTTTGATAATAGATATTGTAATTCTCAACATCAGTACAAAATTCGATCAGATGATTTTCTCCTGATAAGTTAATTCTGAGCCATTGGTGTAGTAGGTTCTGTCTACCATCTTCCGCACATTGTTTGATGAATGAAAATAAGCTGTCAACTATTTTGAAATAAACAATATAAATTATTTAATAACTATGTTTGAGAAACTCACATAGCGGTATAATTGGAAGCGTATCAACAAGAACCAAAATGTCCATATTGTCTTGGTCGATGTCAGGATCACCAAGATCCATGGTGATAAGCATACCTTCATAAAAACCATACACCTTGCAAAGTGCTTCCCAATTTGTGCAACCAAAATGGGTTACGCTCTCAGAATTGTACAAATTTACTTCAGAATCCATACCATGATGGGTCCTTTGGTGAATTTTCTTGGTTTCCATACGTTCATGGTCTTCAAAATCCATCCTCTCCGAGACATAGCGTCTTGCATAGCACGGGATAAGCTAGTCGAATTGTAAAAGATGAAAATTACACGTTGAAATAGTTGAAGTTGTGCTTAATTACGAAAAAACACTTGTCGTCATTGCGTACCGTTTCAACATTGAAGGTCTCCTGGAGCTTAATGTTGAAGAGCCGATCTTCGTCCAAGTGAGGCATGTCGCACAGACCTCGGTCGTCGTTGCACCAGTCGCACTCCCCCGGGAGACTTTTGTCGTCCGATGATGACATTTCCTATGTTCATAATTCAAAGATTAAACTTGTACAATTAAATATATGTACTACAAAAACTAAATTAGATCATTATTATTCATCACGGGTGGACTATCGGTCAGCCGAGTCTTTTATTGAAAACTGTCAGCTCACGTGGTGTATATATTCGACCGATGGTGATGGTCGCTCCTGCCTTCGTCCCCGAGTGCATTACACCAAAATGTCTAGCACACAGGGACGAAGGAGAAGCGACCCCCACGACAACAGTCGGGATTCTTCATCCTCTCATATATGGTGGAGACTCTCCCTCACTGATTCTTCTCTTACATTTGCGACCGTCAGTGATGGTCGTTACTCCTCCTTCCCCTAGTGCATAACAATGGTCTAGCACAAGGAGAAGAAGGAGAAACGACGCCCATGACAACAGTCGGGATTCTTCGTTCTCTCGTATATGGTGGAGCCTCGACAGACTTAAAGTCAATTGAAATGTCGTTTAATTATCTTTCTAGAAAATCCAGGCCACTCTACATTTCCTACATATTCTAGCACAATTCAGCACAAGTCATGCCAAAATTAACGGAAAAATCCGGCATGACCTTTGCTAAAAAAGGACATATCGAGCGCCTGAAATTTGCCGGAACAGAAATTAATCAACACTGCGGCAAAACATAGGCCACTCGGAGGTGTAACCTGCAAGCATGACCGGCCACTAGGGCAAGCACATATCCTATTTGAGCAACACAAGATATACATGTTTTTATCTACATCATATGAGCATTCAAACTTGATGGTCATTGCATTTCAATGGTTGAAAATACGAACAAAAACATTTCAAAATATCTTATAGGACTCATATTGACATGGAGATTTGGCTGGTGTCACTTCGAGGTCGGAGGTGGTCGGTGACGGGGAAGACGGTGGGGATGATGGAGGGACTCCTTGATTTCTGCAAAAACAAAAACCATATAAGCTATCAACTAATCAAATGCATATGCCTTGCATAGTGGGGTCCAATTTGAGCATTCAAAATAGGAGTACTTCTCCAATTTGAGCATTCATAAGCAAAACCAAATCATAAAATAAATAAGTATTCAAAGTAGCATGCATTCAATAAGCAAAACTAAATCATCTCTTGCGTTCATACATCGTCGAATATTATCACTAATACATCTCGAATAGTATCATACATATAACATCACTAATACAACTAAAACCCTAGCGAACGACGGGTATAGGTGCGGGCGGTGGACACCCAAAGAGAAGGAACCATCACAGGATCATAGCTCCAGTGAGGTCCCTGAAGAACCTGCCAGGTATTGGAGAACCTGCCCTCCAACCCAACCATGTAGCGATGGACGTGCTCGTCCTCCTAGCTGACACGGTGACGTACCACCTCTGCGGGGGACGAAAGCCTCCGCACCGTCACTGGCTCACGCGACCGCCACCAAAGAAGGTTCGTGTCATCGATGGGCTGGCTCCTCACCAAGTTGTGCCCCCCGGTAGGTAGCACCTCCAAGTACCAGCCCGGCAGAGCCCAGTACCGGACATGGCCCCCCTTATCAAGCAGGTGTCCTCCATCGAGTCGATGCTGAGGATGCGGGATAGGCATCGTTGACGTCGATGCGTGAATAATTGCTTTAACTAAAAAAATAACAACAAATGTGACATGTTCACTTCAAAACGAATCAACCTAGAATACTGTTAAATACACCTAAAAATAAACTAGTTCTATTAATTTTCTTACTAAAAATAAACTAGTTCTATAGTAAAATTTTAATTAGATCATCAAGTCTCATATACCTAAATTTTCTTACTAAAAATAAACTAGTTCTATTAATTCAACTAAACGCTTACTATAAATAAAAATAAACTAGGTCTTACTAAAAATAAACTAGTTCAACTAGTTCTAGTAATTTTCTTACTAAAAATAAACTAGTTATATTAATCCAACTAGTTCTTACTAACAGTAAACTAGTTCAACTAGTTCTATTAATTTTCTTACTAATTCTATTAAACACTTACTAAAAATAGTATAAAAATTATATTGAATTTTTTCTCTAAACTAAACACTACTACCCTAATTAACATCTTGTTAAACCCTACTGCCGTAACCCTACTACCCTTGTTCTTAAGAATCTACAAGTACTAACTAATTAGATGAACCCTACCCAGGTACTTAAGCATCTACAACTACTTAAGCACCCATTGATGAACCCTAGGAATTTGTCCTAAAAACTAATTAAGTATCTACAACTACTGCCCTAATTAACATCTGGTTTACAATTAAGCATCTACAACTACTTCCCTAATTAACATCTAGATTACAGGTAAGCATCTACAACTACTGCCCTAATTAGCATCTAATTTGATGAACCCTAACTAATTTGATGAACTCTAAAATTTGATGAACCCTAGCTAGGCAAAGGTAGGGGAGGAGGAGGAGGTGTGGGCGTGCTCACCTCGGGCGCCACGGGAGAGCGCGCGGTGGCCGAGGGCGATGCAGGACGACGGCGGCGGCGACAACTACTACTAGGGAAAACCTTATACACAGAATCTTAGCAGTAGCGCGGCACAAAAAGAAGTGCTACTGCTAATTAGCAGTAGCGCGGTCAAGAAAAACCCGCTACTGATGCAAATTTAGCAGTAGCGCATGAGGGCTAAACCGTGCTGCTACAAAAATCGACTGACAGTAACCAACAACCTAGGTTTAGCAGCAACGCGGGCTAACGGTGCGTGCTACTGCTACATCAATAGTAGTAGTGCGCTTTTTGCTCACGTCGCTGCTGCTAATTTTGAAATTGTCCACACGGTTGGCCCCGTATAGCAGTAGCGCATGTGAGGAAAGCGCGCTGCTGCTACGCTCTTATCAGTAGAGCGTTTTCGCTCCTGCGCTAATGCTAAGTTGCAGCACCCAACCACCTTTTTTCACCCACCCATCCTCCCCTCCCCATCTCCTCTCCTCCCTTTCCCCTACCTCCCATCCTTCCTCTCTCACTATTCTTCTCCTCAATACTTCTCCCCACATTACTCTCCCTCTTCTACCTACCTTTCTCTCTCTTCATTACTCCTAGCTAACTACACCACCTCCATTAATGCATCTCCTTTCTCTTTTTCCTTCCCCCTCCACTAGTTGAAGTTGTCTCCTCCCAAATTAGCTAGCTAGGTAGATGTAGCATTTAGTTAAGTGACCTCTTTGCCCCCTAACTAGATCTATCTTTGTGAAGAAGAGCTTTGTGCACTTTTGATCTCCCTACATCATCATCTCCACCGTGTGCTCGATCTCGAGATAGAGGTGATTAAAATTTCATGCTTTTGCAAAATGGAAATATGTGTGTGTGTGTGTGTGTGATATGATAATTGGGCAATATGATGGAAATTGTGTGTGTGGCATGAGTTGATGCCAAATTGTGCTTTTGAGTTGCCTATGTTTTGCCGAAATGTCGATTTATTTCCGTTTCGGTGAATTCCGGGCAAACTCTAGATCTATATGTCCTATTTTTAGGGAAGGTCATGCCAAATTTTTGTATGACTTTGACGCATGCACACATTTTTATCATCAATTTGTTTATTATTACCGTGCAGACATTCATGATGGTCAGTGGAACGATGCTGGACAGGTGGTCGCGGTCGGCGGTGCAGGACATGAAAGAAAATAATAGGACAGAGGTTTTATGTCTGTGTCGAAAATGCAAAGGAATAGTTTGGCTCGACCCCTATGACGATGGTCGTGTCGAAGCGCACCTGCTCATGACTGGTTTCATGGATGGCTATACTCGGTGGATAATTGAACATGAGGATGACAATGTTGAGGATGCTGACGGGGCAGGCAATGACGACACGGGGCAAGACGAAGAGATGATCGATAATGGTGGCGGGGAAGAGGCCGGACATGGCGGCAGAGAAGGGGCGGGACATGGCGGAGGAGAAGGGGCCGGACATGGCAGCGGAGAGAACGTGGACTCCATGCAGCAGAGTTCATCGGTATTAAGTTCAATCGTGCGGGACCCTCATGTTCAAGCACTGCTTCCCAAGGAGACGAGTACTGAGAGAGCTTCTTCTAGAGAGGAGGCTAAGCTGGAGCAACTGGTGGTAGACTCGAAGAATCCATTGTATGATGGTTGCAATCCTGAGGTGACCCGCTTGAGTTTCACGCTCCAACTCCTGAAGACGAAAGCTAAAAACAAATGGACCGACACTAGCCTCGATGAGCATCTCAAGTACCTAAAGGATGTTCTTGCTGCGGGGAATCTATGTCCTACTAGTGTTGATGAGGCCAAGAAAAATCGTGTGCCCTCTTGATCTGCCACACGTTAGATACCATGCATTCATCAACGATTGCATAATTTATCAGAAGGAGCACGCGGAAAAAACAAGCTGTCCGGTGTGCAATGCTTCTCGATATGAGAAGGCCGGGAAAAAATGTCCCCAGAAAGTTGTATGGTACTTACCGATAACTCCCCATCTCCAGCGGTACTTCGTAGATCCCAAGGAAGCAAAGCTAATGCGCTGGCATGCGGAGAGGAAGAAGCCCGATGATGGAGATGATCCGAAGCTGAGACACATCAAGGATGGAAACCAGTGGAGAGCGTTGAACAGCTTCTATTGGTATTTCGAATGTGATGCAAGGAACAACGTGCTCAGCGCGTGTACCGATGGCATGAATCCGTTTGGCAACCAGAACACCAACCATAGCACATGGCCCGTGTTTGTATGGATGTACAACCTCCCCCTGGTTGTGCATGAAGTCGAAGTACATTCACATCAGCGTGCTTATTCAAGGGCCGAAACAACCAGGAAATAATATCAATTTATATCTGGGGCTACTTCTAGAGGAGTTAGACACGTTATGGAAAACACCAGCCAAGACATGGGACACCAGCAAAGGCGAGTATTTCTACATGAGAGCCGCGCTGATCACGATGGTGCACGACTGAATGAGCTTGAGATGTACTTCCCGCCCACGTACTTTGACGTGATGGTGCATCTGTGTGTCCATCATAATAGACCTGGGGCCGTCATTCCTGCACAACATGATTTGTTTGAGAGGATGAATGGGATCATCAAAGGATTCGTTCGTAACATGTCCCGTCCGGATGGAAGCATCGTCCAGGGCTATCTGACACAGGAGTGCATCTCTTTCTGCGAGAATTTTCTATATGGCGCAGACCAGCCGCCTGGTGTTAGTGTTGGTTTGCCCGTTAACAAGCACGATGGGAGGGTCGAAGGAGAAGGTCACTCCAATGGTCGCGGGGAACTGCACGTGGCATACTCAGATCGACGCAACGACTTTGACAAAGCAAACTTGGTAGTGCTACAACACCTAGATGAGGTAGATCCTTTCGTGGCACTGCACAAAGAAGTTATCGCAAAGAAGTGTCGTGACCGGGGGGTATGCAGGATGGACGCCGAAGTTACTAGAGAGCACAACTCCAGTTTCCTGCATTGGTTCAAAGAGCATATTATTGCTAATCCCCCGGAGGAGGGCTCTAAGCACGGATTGCTCATATACGCCTTAGCACATGGCCCCTCGCCCAACCTCGTAACCTATCAGGCATACGATATCAACAGATAGACGTTCTACACGGAGGCCAAAGATATGGACATTGATGATCAGAACTCAGGGGTGACGATGGAATGCATGACCGGCGGCGACAACGGCGCAACTGAAAGATTTTATGGAAGGGTCGAGGAGATTTGGGAGCTTGACTACTCTGGAGTGCACAACACGATGATGTTCCATGTCAGATGGGCTACGAATGTCGAAAGAGAAAACCGGAATTTCACTACCATGACTATACCCGACGCCAAGAGCGCTACCGTGAACGCTATCGCAAAAAACGAGCCATGGGTACATGCTAAGCACGTGACACAATGCTTCTTCATAACCGACCCGCGCAATCCCCGCCGTGTTGTCGCGAGGAGAGGCAAAAGGAACATCATTGGAATAGATGGAGTCGCCAACGAGGAAGACTACGATCAGTACGGCAACCCAATGAGGGAAGATGACGATGATGAAGAAGTATACGTCAAAAGAAGAATCAATACTACATTACCTAAGAAAAATCGTACTCCATGGAAAAGGCAAAGTCACAATGAGGGGCTCAATTATTCTTCAACGAACAAGAAGGGAAAGAAGCTGACTCAAAAACAAAAACGTCAACGCTGAGGAACCGTATGTTATCGGTCAAATGATGTAATTTATATGTTCCTATTTTGTATACATATTTAACCGTCAAATGATGCAATATATACCGCCTTCCCTTTGTTCACTGCTCTCGGAAAAAAGTGAGAGAAAATAAAGCAAAAGAAAATAGAAGGAAACAAACAGGAAAACTGTTATATAGGTACTGGTTATAGCATCAGCGCTTTTGTGAGAAAAGAGCTACAGCTAGTCAAGATAGCAGTAGCGGTTTCTACACGAAACCGCTGTAGCTACCTGGAGTAGCTATAGCGCGTTTTTCCTAAACGCGCTACTGCTATGCCCACTTAACCCCCAAAATCCCCACGCCTCCCTTCAACCCGCCTCTTTTCCCCCAAATCCCCACACTCTCTCCCCGTCGCGCCGCCGGAGCCCTACCCTCGCCGCGCCTCTACGCTCGCCCCCGAGGCCGACCCCGACCGACCCCGGCGCCGGCTCTGGCCCCGGCCCCCGACCCCGACCTCGACCGAACCCGACCCCGGCCCCGACCCTGACCCCGGACCCGGCGCTCGACCCCGACCCCTCCCAACCTCGGCCGTCGTCGGGCCTGCACCCTCTGTAAGCCCCCACCGCTCCTCCTCTCTCTGGTAGCTAGGTTTTTTGGTTAATACTTAGGTTTTAGTTAGGGAAGATGGTTAATTAGGTTATATATTTATTTATGAATTTAGCTAGGTTTTTTCTTCAAGTCCTATATTTTTCTTCCTTTTATATGCAAATTTGAAGTGGACATGTGATATGTGGACATGTGATGTTTTGGTCATGTCATATTTGGAATTTGGACATGTCATTTGGACATGATGATTATGTGTAGGGTAAATGATCCGAGTGGCCTATGTTACGCCGGAATGTTGATTCATTTCCGTTCCGGTGAATTTCAGCCGCTCGATATGTCCATTTTTTAGCAAAGGTCACGCGGAAACTTTCCGTGAATTTTGGCATGATTTGTGCTAGATAGTAGGCATATCGAGTGCTGGGAGTTGCTGGGAAACGACATACCGGCAAACATAGATTT
Source organism: Triticum aestivum (assembly GCF_018294505.1). Classification (NCBI taxonomy): domain Eukaryota; kingdom Viridiplantae; phylum Streptophyta; class Magnoliopsida; order Poales; family Poaceae; genus Triticum; species Triticum aestivum. The sequence continues at coordinate 169,171,319 of NC_057805.1, read as the reverse complement.
CTTTTTTATGTCATTTCTCATTTTTTTCATAGTTTTAGAATTAAATGAGGAGACTTAATCATTGGAAACATGTCGAACAATGAAGAAACTGGGCTTTCTGACCAAGATGCAGACGAGATGGATTATGAGGGTCAACAAGAGTACCTCGACTATTTGACTGCTAAGCAATTGCATAGTCAACGTTTGCAGGTCGGCCTCGATGATGGTACTGACGCCGACATCGACACCGACGGCGCCGGCACCGATGGCGGCACCGTGACCGGCGGGGAAGGTACCGGCGGGGAAGATACCGGCGGGGAAGGTACCGGTGCCGATGCCGCTACCGAAAAGAAGAGGCAGAAGAAGCAGAGGATAGGAAAACCTAACAAACTAGGGATTGGACGACTGGTAATCACAAAGATGGCACCTGGCAAGTTTGAGCCATTAGAGCCGGAAGAACCTCGCAAGTGCTATGGGAACCAAGTAGGATGCATCCTACGGGAATGCGCGAGCATCAACGACGATGACTTAAGGAGTAAAGAACATTTGATGCAGTTGCTCCTAACAAAGTTGCACAAGAGATTCAAGTTCCCCGACCGGGATGATAACATAGAACAACCGTGGGATGATCCGAAGATGAAAAAGATTAACAATCACACCATGGGCATGTTCAACAATGATTTGGCCTCCTAGAAAGGGAGGGTGAAACGAGCTATTGAGGCTGAGGAACCCCTGACCAAGATTCTGGAGGAAAATCCGACACTTACGGAAGGGGAGTTCGAAAAGTTCAAGGACACTTGCGCTACCGAGGCAGCCAAGGCTAAGGCTGCGAAATTCAAGAGCCTTCAGCAAAGGAACACAGGGAAGCATCGCCTCAGAAGCCGTGGCTACCTCGGTAAAAGGCCCATATAGGATAAGGAGGACGCAGAACGTGAAGCCGCGGGTATCCCAGACCGCTTCGCGAAGTTCACCAACCCCTTGGAGCGTGACTTCATCAGGGCCCGCTACAAGTGGGACAAGGAAAAGAAGGTTTTTTACACGGACCATATCACGAGCAAATTGATTAGACTACTGGTAATTATTCTTTTACCACCTTACATTTAGCTCCAGATCTAGTCAACTACACATTCCTAAACGGTTCACACTCCTTCTTCAGGAGAAGCAACACCAACTTGCAGCCGAAAGCCCTACTTCTTCGATGAGGCCCAAGTGGGACACCCCTCTCAACCGGGCGTTGAACGAACTTAAGGGACTCCCTTTGGGCCAGCGGCCACAATATTGTCGTGTGCACTACGCTGGAGACGGTGCCACGTGGAAGGTGTTTTCCAACGAGGGCCCGGAGGCCAAGAAGCAGAAAAAGAAGTTTAGTTAGGCGGACATCGACGCGAAGGTGAAGCTTGCGGTCGAGAAAAAAGCAGCTGAGGACGCGAAAAAAAACAGCCGAGGAGAAAATGAGTTGCTACAGCAGGCAGTCAATGCAGCTGTAATGCGTGCAGAAATGATTTTGCTACTAACTTGGTTCCAACTATCATCAACTGGACGAAGGAAAATCCAGACAAGACGGTACATGATTTCCCGTTGCCCAGTTTTGTCGGGAGCAACTCCGTGAACAACAACACCACCGCACCATCACTTGCTCACGCAACCGGGCCTCCTCTCGCAGTCGCTCCCGCTCATAGCAGCCCGTCCTCTGTCTGGCGCGCTAGGTGGGCCTTCGTCTTTGGCTTAGCTTGACGCCCTCACGATAATTACATGTCGCACCAACATATATATATAGAATATTCCATTTTCGTTGCCTTTCGGATGTTTTACGCCACAGACATATGTTTGCAGGCCGAAGAAACCCCGTGCACCATACTCTACATGATCAAAGGCCAGAAGGTGGACGTGGGAAAGGGGATGATAATGAACCCCTTGCAACCCACGTTCCACAACCAGCCGATTCCTGCTGGGCACTTATAGTTAACTTGTCCAGTGTGAAATCGGGGCACGAGGATTTTCCTCCTCCAGTACAGGATGTGGGAGAGGACGACGAGACCCCGCCGCGGATTGGAAGCTGCAAGGGTTGGGTGCTGCTATGGCCGAAGAATTTTATTCGTCTGGAGTCGGCCGAGAGCACATCAATAACCACGCATCAACAAGCATGTGTGAAGACCACCACCCCGCCTACGCAATTACCAGCTCCTGTAGTGTCGGGTGAGAGCAGCGGACGACGTGATGACGGGGGTGCAATAGTACTGGCTGATGTAATCGGTCATGTAGAACAGAGAATGGATGATGAGACGGAGGTCGACCCAATGGCTTTCCTCAATACAAACGCGTATGACTATGATTTAGATATGATGAGTCAAGCATATGACGAATCGGGATATCAGCATGCTAATGAGAATATGGATGATCTGCCCGGGCAGGAAGGTTGTAGCAGGGATAGCAAAAAGTCTCTCTTCATGAAATCCTCATAGGACACACCTGAAGATGCCGCCTCAACACAGGCTCAACTAGCTGGGGGTCGTACAGTGCTTAGCCTGGGAACACTGGGGCAGGGGTTAAGGAAGGGTCTGGAAGGTGTGCCCAAGAAAAAGGAGAGGAAGAGATCGGGGAAGATAACTGCCTCCAAACAAGCCAGAGCACATAGCAGCCAGACGATGGATTCTGAAGAGCGTGTACCTGTGAAAGGTGTGGCCATATTCCATCTCACGGGCGAGCGGATGCTACCACCGAAACCGCTGGAGGCACTATCAGGGGATCTCAGGAGACTGCACGACCAGGTGTTGTCGACTGAGAAAAGCCTACTAGCCTCGAAGGATCCAGGATATTCGACATACGCGGCTCGTGTGCCTGAGGGGAAGTGCTACGTCGACACACGACCCGCGGAGGTGTTCTTCCTGCGGTTTGACCATATCTTTGTGATGTTTGTGACAAGGTGGCTCGATTTTACAATCGTCCGCCTTTTTGCGCTACATATGAGCTCCGTCATGAAGAGAGAAGAAGTCTCGCAAATCTGTGTGGTGGATCTGTACTACATGCACGAGTCTTTCTTGAGTCTCGGCGACTTTGAGCGTGAAACTACTAGGGACTACCTCCAAAACTTCATGGTACAGAATAAGGACCAGGAAATTGTCCTCCTGCCTTATCATCCAAAGTAAGTCAGTTCCGGACAACCCTTTCGTACATTTCAATCATTCCTTCTCGCTCATATGGAGAATAATTTGAGGTGTCTTTTCCCCGCAGCAATGGGCGCGCCGTCCTTATCGTTCTTTACCCGCGAGTCTCCCACGCCGTGTATTTCGACCCTTCCAGAGACTATGAGAAGAAGGACTACACCCACATAATGAATATTCTAGATGATGCTCTCCAAGGCTTCAGCATTAGAGGTGGCCACATGCAGATCAGGAAACAAAGGAACAAGAAGATGGGTTTCGCGCATAAAACTAACTTCTGCTGCATCCATGTCCCAAAACCAAGCAGGAAAGATGGATTCTACATCCTCCATCTCATGATTGAGTTCAGCACGGATTACCAAAAGCTTCGCATGACAAGCAGAAATGATGATCATATCCACAAGTGGCTAGAATCTCATGGAGAAGCGGATTATAAACTTAGAGATGACTTCTTTCGCATCCAAAGGGACGTTGCGACGATCATGATGAAAGAAGTCGTAGATGAGAAGGGGATGTTCCACCACGGCCATATATCGTGAGCTGATGTCCGAACTCGCATAGGCATGCAACATCAAGACCTCACACCGTTCAAGAAGCTAGGGTCCATCCTTGATGATATGGAAGGATGGAACTTCTAGTGATTTACGATGCCGATGATGATGATATGTGTCGGTTGAACTTGTATACTTTCTATAGCGATGAAACTTTGTGATGTCCACGGTCCCTGCCGAACTTGCGTAACGCTACTTTGTTAGTTTGGGTACGATGACCTACGTACCTCTAGTTAATTAGTTTGCTTACTATATGTTGCATCTAGTTGCTAACCCTTTCTTTTTCGTGTTGCTCTAGTATATTTTGTTGCATATGATTGTACATCCTCTTGATGAAGATGCATCTCTAATAGGTACCTAGTTTCTTGATGGCGAGATGGCAGTGCTATGTCGTGTACAAAGGGAAGGTTCCGGGGGTGTACACCGAGTTTCCTAAGTGTCAGGCGCAAGTGAATGGGGTCTCGGGCGTCAGCCATAAAGGCTTCAAAAGTAGACAAGAAGGAGAAGCTAGTTACTTGAGGTTCATGCTAGCGTGAGAGAGGACTCGTAACCGCCGCCTCATGTACTACATAGTTCCGCTCTCACTCATAGTGATAGATCTTCTCGCATACACCATTGTTTAAATGGATGACGTTGTAGTTGCAAGCATTCGAGACTTGCATGTATCGCTATTTTCGAGATGATGACGAGATACCACTTTGTGTTGGATGATGATTATGATGAGACTATTTGTATGTATATGCTATGATTACATTTGTGGTCTCGCCGCCATCTGTATGTGTATCATGATGACATTTGTATCTACTAAAGATTCTTGTATAAAGCCTGTTCAAATACAAAACAAATATGGAGAAAAAAAATCAAAAACTACTAAAATTAGCAGTAGCGAGTGGAGAAAAGTTAGCAGCAGCGTGACAGTAGCAGTAGCGCGTCCACACGGAGCGCGCTATAGCTATTAGCAGTAGCGAGCTGCCATGCAGCACGCTGCTGCTACACTTGTATAGCAGGAGTGCGGGCGAGCACGAGTTGCTGCTACGGGTTAGCTATAGCGCCTTATTAGTAGCGTCGGTCCCCGCGCTACTGATATACCTAGAACCCGCGCTGCTGCTAGGCTTTTCCCTAGTAGTGAGCAGACGAGTTGGATTTGGGGGAAGTGGTCGTGGGAAAAGAAGAATCGCGCGGTTAAGTCAAAAATAGCAGTAGCGCGGGCCAGGAAAAGTGCTACTGCTACATTAGCTATAGCTAACTTAGCTATAGCACTGGCTGACAAACCGCTCTACTACTAAGTTAGCTATAGCGCCTGTCGTGAAAGCATGCTGCTGCTATGCCTTTCTCCTTTATTTTTCTTTTTCATTTATTTTCCTTCACATTATCTTTTTTTCCTTCCCCTTTTTCTATTTCTTTCATATTCATTTACTTTTCTATATGTTTTTCACTTTATTTTCCTTTCATGAGCAGTAGCGCCTTCTGCGTAAAACACGCTGCTACAACAACCTTAGCAGCAGCGCGCTTGCTTAAGCTCGCTACTACTATTGGTAGCCTAGCTAGAATAGTAGGGGAATTGCAGTTGTAGCACTTCTTCCCAGAGATGGGCTACTTCTATAAACTTAGCTGCAACGCGTTTGTTTGCCACGTGCTGGTGGTTGGTAGTAGTAGTGCTTCTTTTTGATCCGCGCTACTGGTAAGATTATGTGTATAAGGTTTTCCCTAGTAGTGGACACCTTGGTCTTAAACCCAATTGTGGACGGCTTTCGACTTACCAAGGTGCTCATGGACGACGGAAGTGGACTTAACCTCATCTACAAAGATACGCTCAACAAAATGCAAATGGATAAGAGTCGCATCGAGCAAAGAAATACCACCTTTCGAGCTATTATCCCCAGTCAGGAGCCATGATGCTCGGGGAAAATTAAACTCGATGTAGTATTCGGCACGCCTGATAACTACAGGTCCGAAGAGTTGCTCTTCCATGTGGCCCCTTTTAATAGTGGATACCACGCCCTTTTGGGGCGGGACGCCTTCACACGCTTCCGAGCCATACCCCATTACGGGTACATGAAGCTTAAAATGCCATGGCCCAACGGAGTAATCACTATCACTAGTGATCCGGATATAACCCTCTGTGCCGAAAACAAAACCACATCCTTGGCCCTCGAGGCACTATCCGAGGCCCTCACAGCCAAAGAGTTAACCACTCCGCCTTCCACAGTGGACAAAGACGATGTAATCCTCGATAAGAGGCCTAAATCCACATCTTTCAAACCAGCAGATGAAATCGTCAAATTTTAAGTGCACCCGACGGATCCCAACAAAACATCATCCATTGGAGCCCAGCTGGATCCGACGGTCGACGCCGCCCTACGAGCGTTCGTACACGAATATTGGGATATCTTCGCCTGGCATCCTTCGGACATGCCCGGAATCCCACGCAGACTGGCCGAACACAGCCTCAATAGAATAAAGGGGTCTAAACAAGTCAAGCAAACACTGCGGCGCTTTTCCGAGCCCAAACGACAAGCTATGGGCGAGGAGCTAGCCAAACTACTTGAAGCCGGGTTCATCATAGAGATCAAACACCCGGACTGGCTAGCGAACCTAGTCATGGTACCGAAGAAGGATAAATCCTGGCGCCTTTGTGTCGATTTCAAGGACCTCAATAAGGCTTGGCCTAAGGACCCCTTTCCATTGCCCTGCATTGACCAAATCATTGACGCAACTGCAGGACACAATTAATTGTGTTTCCTCGATGCCTACTCCGGTTACCATCAGATCAAGATGAAGGAGTCTGATCAGGCCGCAACAGCATTTATCACCCCGTACGGGCCTTTTTGCTTCAACACTGTGCACTTCGGACTCAAAAACGCTGGTGCCACCTACCCATGCATGATTCAAACATGCTGGAAAAACAAATTGGCAAAACAGTGGAGGCATATGTGGACGAAGTCGTCATCAAGACTAAACACGTCGAATCACTGGTGGACTACCTGCGCCTCACATTCGACAACCTCTGAACATATGACATACGGCTTAATCCAGAAAAATGTGTTTTCAGCGTTCCAGCCGGGAAACTGATCGGGTTCATTGTTTCCAATAGAGGAATTGAAGCGAACCCAGCCAAAATTCGATCCTTGTCACAGTTGGCAATACCAACAGACCTAAAGCGGGTCCAAAAATTAGCTGGGTGCATGGCAGCCTTGAGTAGCTTTATCTCCAGATTGGGAGAAAAAGCCCTGCCTCTTTATCGACTACTCCGACGCACCGACCACTTCCAATGGACGGATGCGGCTACAGCTTGATTAGAAGAAATAAAGACTTTGTTAGCAGGCAACCCAATCCTAGCCGCACCAAGTGTTGGCGAGCCAAGTTTCTTTCATATCGGCGACCCACTAGGTGATAAGTGACGTACTCGTCGTCGAACAAGAGGAGGAGGGACATAAATTCCCAATCCAGAAACTAGTGTACTAAGTATCGGCGGTCCTTGCACCATGCAAATCTCAATACCCGCACTATCAAAAGATAGCGTATGCGGTCTTTATGGCATCCTAGAAACTGCGGCACTACTTTCAAGAGTGTTCGATCACAGTGGCATCCGAAGTACCACTCAATGACATCATAAATAACGGGGAAGCCACCGGCCGCATAGCCAAATGGACCATCGAGCTCTTACCATTTGAAATAACATACAAGCCACGCCGAACTATTAAATCTCAGGTGTTGGCCGACTTTGTAGCCGAGTGGACAGAAGTTGAACTCCCTAAAGAGTACAACACATACTCCAACTAGATCATGTACTTCGATGGGTCTAAATGGTTAGCCGGACTGGGGGCTGGCTTCATCTTAACATCCCCTACGGGCGACACTGTCCGCTATGTGTTACAAATCATGTATACGGACTCCAACAATGCGGCCGAATATGAGGCACTCCTACATGGTCTCCGAATGGCTGTCTCTATGGGAATACAACGCCTAGAGGTGCGTGGGGATTCGAACCTCGCAATATCCCAAATAAATGGAAAATTTGATGCAAAAGACCCAAAGATGGATGCATACCAAAACGTCGTACTCAAAATATCAGCTCGGTTTGAGGGGCTTGAGTTCCATCACGTCGCTCGAGACAGTAATCAGGCAGCAGACATCCTTGCTCGAATGGGAGCTAAGCGTGATCCCGTCCGGCCTAACACCTTTGTGGAAAGGCTCTTCAAGCCATCTGTAGTATGGCAGGACGAGAGCGGAAATGCTAATCTGGAGCCGATCATACCCCCAGATACCGAACACAATTCTGATATCATCGGGGGTTCGGGCACCGAAATGACACCCTCCGCCCATGTAATCATGGCCGTCATTGCTCCATGGACCGAACCCTTCCTGGCCTACCTTAATAGGCAGGAATTACCTGATGACAAGAATGAGGCCCGTCGCAAAGCCTACAAAGTTCACGAAGGTGAACTCTACAAGAAAAGTACTACTGGGGTTCTTCAAAGATGCATCTCCAAAGAGGAGGGATGGCAGCTCTTGGCCAAAATACATGGTGGTCTTGGTGGCCATCATGCTGCAGCTCGGGCCCTCGTAAGCATGGTTTTCCGTACTGGTTTCTTTTGGCCAACAGACCGAGAAGACGCACAGGCCCTTGTACAGCGTTCTCTAGGATGTCAGCTTTTCGCCAATCAAAGTCATATGCCGCCCACTGCCTTAAAAAGAATCCACATTACTTGGCCTTTTGCGGTCTAGGGGCTAGATATGGTCAGACCCCTTAAAGGGGGAAGCCTCAAGAAGAAATATTCGCTGGTTATGGTGGATAAATTCACTAAGTGATCGACTTTATATCTGGCATGGTACACCATTACGGTGTCCCTCACAGGATCATCACTGACAACGGCTCTAATTTTACAGCCGATGAGGTAAGAAATTGGTGTGCAAATTTGGGCATTAAGATCGATTACGCCTTCGTATATCACCCTTAAACAAACGGTCAGGTAAAGCGGGCTAATGGCCCGATAATGAGCGGCATCAAACCCAGACTAGTGCGATCCCTACGGGAGTCAGATAAACACTGGGTCAAGGAACTCGATTCCATACTCTTGAGAGTGCAGACTACGCCCAATCGCATGACCGGATACACCCTCTTCTTTATGGTGTATGGCGCAGAGGTTGTCTTGCCATGCGACATTGTTCATGACTCACCTCAGGTGCACATGTATGAAGAGAGAGAGGCCGAGCTTGATCGGCAGGACGGCTTAGACGGCCTGGAGGAGGAGCATGACATTGCAAACGCTCGTTCCGCATTTTAGCAACAACAAGCTCGGCGATACCAAAGCAGAGAAGTCCGGGCCAAAACTTATGATGTTGGCGAGCTCGTATTACGCCTCCCAGAGAAGAAGAAGGACAAGCTCAAACCAAAATGGGAGGGCCCTTTCATTATAGATGAAGTTCTCATAGGAGGGGCCTATCCCCTTCATAATGCATCGGATAATCGCCTAGAGCTGAATCCATGGAACGCTGCTCGGCTCCGAAGATTCTATGCCTAAGATTCAGCCATGTTTCTTTTCCATTTTCTCTCCTCTTCGTTTCTTTTTTCTCGTCTTTATACGACTCCCAAGATATGTTCGGATAGGCCGAACACTTAAGGGGTACACATCCTAACATGTATACACCCCACGACGCCTGGGGGCTTCTTTAGCCGAAGCATATTATTATTTAGAGCCTAGAGCTCAAAATGTATACGTTGTTTGTTCATATACACTCCTTTTGCCATTATATGCACGTCTATGACTTAAGTTTTTGCCAAGCTGGGTTGCCTTGGTCCTGTGTTTATGCCATACATTCCCGATTGTTCGGCTAGGGTGTAAAGGGAGCACCTCTCTGATTGTTACAACAGGGTCATCCAGATATGTACATCAGATGGGTGAAGCCGAAAGCTAGCCTTCTTAAGAGAATAATTGGTCTGCAATCAAATGACAGATTGTTACATTATTGTAACCCTTCTAACACTACAGGATAGTTTTTCTGTTATATGGAGTAACACCCAGGTACGCATAATTCAAGCATGCCATCCCAAGGAAAGGAACCCTTAACGGAACTATTCTCCATGGAAGATGTTTCTTACATACATAATATAACATACTGTTGGAACTAAATTTTTTGCCTGTTCGAGCATAATGACTGGGTTGCCTAGTTTCCAGACATAATGAATGTTTCCTTCGTTACAGTATCCGAAAACACTCCACCTTTTTGGTTTGGAGGCTAAGGCCAAAAGCCTGCGTTGACAAATTTTTCACATGTTCGGCTGTCGAATACATGTTGATCATAAAGTAGATTAGTACATCGAATCAAATGCCTATTCCTTACCTATTCCATCTATCACACTGTCTATCCTAAAGTGCTACCATTACTTGGTCGTACACCAAGTTCAAAGGAATTTCTTTCCCATCCGGTCCCTGCGGTCCCACTTGGGCCATATGATTCGGATCTAGCTTGGTGAAGCGTGTTTTCACCATCGCCCAGGCTTCTCATGCGCCTTCACGGTAGGCGGATGTCTTCCATAGCTCAAAGCGGCATCGGGCACCTTTGAACAAGCTTGCCAAACCCTCCATACTTTCCGGAGGGGTGTCGGATGGCCATAGAGCTGTGACCATACTCCTCATGGCCTTCCGGGCCCGCGCATGCACCACAGACAGCTCCTTCAGCACATCACCTTGGAATCCGGATACTTGTTCTTCCAGTCAACCAGTTAATAGACCTGGAGCCACAGATTTATGACATTCTGGATTGTGGACTAAAGATGAGTTTATATAGTGGTTTTAAAAGACATACCGAACGTGCCGCCTTTCAGCTTCTCATTTTCTTTTTTGCGGCCGATAACCGAGCTTTTAAGCTCTGTATCTCTTCGGCTTGTTTGTCTTTTTCCTCCCCGTGTTTTTCCCTTGGGTGTGTTCATTGCGGCCTTTTTCATTTCCGCCAGTTCGGCGACGATGGCATTCTATTGCGTTTGGTTTGTTTTCAGCTCTTGGGCTAGCGCAGTGTACTTCTCTTTGACAACCTACAGGTAATATCGATCCTTAAATTGGTGGGCTTCATGGCTTTAAGTATTGGGGGCTAATGGTGTATGTCTACCAAAATTGCATAAACTTTTACCTGTATATCCTTCGAAAACAGCTGGTTGACTTTGGCAAGCCCGTCTCGGGCTGCTTGGATATATGCATCCAACGAACTGAGTGGTAAATTCTTGCTCGGAAAAGGCTGGAGCACGCACCACTTCTTTCAGTCGACGGTAATTCATTACGCTCTCCACCTCGGAGTTCGTCACAGATACGTCCTCCGAATCCTGATGAGATGGTGGAATTGGCACAACATCAGCCCTCGTCCTAGCTGACGAGTCCGGTGCCAGATTGGCTGACATCCGGCTTGCAGGGCGTTTTCCCACTGTTTGCCACGTGCTCCTCCTGAGTCAAAGATAGAAGGGAGCTTCAATCATCCGCACTCGTGCCTACGCACGTATTAAATGAACATACCTTTTTGAAGATGGTGAGGGTTCTACGGTGCCCCCAGCCTCCTTTCGTTTTAAACGACTACCCTGCGAAGGGGCTGCCATAGAGGAGGTGCGGTCTGCCGAGCGCCGATCCTGTTGAGTACGGATTAGTACAATGGACAAAGGTGCAAGTAGGGACTTCCTTTTTAAGCTCTTCGAATACTTATGATGGAGAAGGGATAGGGGCGGGGGTAGTCGGCTGTAATGGCCACTTTCGAGCCGTCAAGACTCGCCTGATAAAACACCCCATCAGCGAACTCTATGTCTATATCTAGATCCTCGCAGAATCCAGGGTCCTCGCGGTGGTTGTGATCCTCTGGTTGTGGGGCAGGACAGTGAACGTCCTCAGTCGTCTTCGTCGATGACTGTTTTATGGCAACAAAGAAAAAATTTGATTAGTATACTATGACAGCAATAAAGCAACACAGGCAATTGAAGTCTTACCCATTCAACGGGGATGTGCATGGAATAGCCTTCCTGGCAGTTTAAGCGAAGGAATTCTTCTTTTTCACCCTTGTACAGATCGGCCAAGATCGTGGCCAGTTCGGTAGGGGTATCCGGACCCTTGCGTCTATAACGAGACGCGTCGTCTTCTCCATTGTAGCACCATAAGGGAGTTACTTTGGACTGGAGAGGCTGGACGCACCTCTTTATTGCAATGGACATAACCTCGACTATCGATAGCTTGGTATGGGCTAGTAATCTGACCTTGCTGACAAAACTTTTTATTTCCGCACTGTCCTCCTCCTCAGGACTCCAGGGACGGTAGTTAAGGCACTTCTTTAAAGGAGCGCTGGAAAACTCAGGGAGGCCGCGTCAAACTGGATCCAGCAGTGGAATGTCATCCATATAAAACCACTCCGAGGACCACTGTGGATATATTTCTTTGGAAGTTCCAACAGGGTATCCGGATCCGGCTATGCGCCATACTTCGGCGCCGCCCACTTCAAATATATAGCCTCCTCGATGGCGGGGAACAAGGCAAAAGAACTTCCTCCATAGTTCGAAATGGGCCTCGATGCCTAAGAACAGCTCATAGAGGGCCGCGAAACCTGAGATGTGTAGAATCGAACCTGGGGTAAGGTTGTGCAGTTGGATGCCATAAAAATCCAATAGACCCCTGAGGAAGGGATGGATCGGAAGTCCTAAGCCCTATAGAAAGAATGGAACGAAACACACCCTCTCCTCCTTATTAGGATTGGGGAAATTTTCAGCAATCACATTGTTGCCGATGGAGGCCAATCCCACTCGAAGAGAGACTAGATCTGTGAGGGGAAGATATCCCTGCATCTGGAGTTGACTCAGCTGGAGACGAGGCACTGAACAACTCTCCTAATCACCCTCTTGAGGGCCATGGGGGCGCGAAGAGGAACCCGGGGCGCTGGCCATGTTTGGAAGCTTTTTTGTGGCTAAACTTGGCGTTTTTCCTGCGCGATGTGGATGGCACTTGGAGGATTTGACCTCTTTATATAGGTGTTGTCCCCATAGAGCAGAGTATTTTCCCTCTTAAATAAAAAATTGCAAACCGTTCGTGTAACGCCCACGATGGGGCTATATCTCCCACGTTTTGAGGCACGACTTAGAGGCATAACCGCATTGTGGTTTTGTCGCAAGAAGGGTCATCTTCACACAATCCCATGTAATGAAGAAGAATGGGATAAAGAGTTGGCTTACAATCGCCACTTCACACAATACATAAATAAATCATACATCAATCAGAGTACACACATAAGTCCGACTACAGAACCAAAATAAAAGAAGACAACCCCAAATGCTAGATCCCCGATGGTCCCAACTTGGCTCCACTACTGATCAACAGGAAACGAAACATAGTAACGACCAAGGTCCTTGTCGAACACCCACTTGAGCTCGGTTGCGTCATCTGCACCGGTATCATCGGCACCTGCAACTGTTTTGGAAGTATCTGTGAGTCACGAGGACTCAGCAATCTCACACCCGCGAGATTCAGACTATTTAAGCTTATAGGAAAGGATGGGGTAATGAGGTGGAGCTGCAGCAAGCACTAAGCATATAGGGTGGCTAACATACGCAAATAAGAGCGAGAAGAGGAGCAACGGAACGGTCGTCAACTAGTAATGATCAAGAAGTGATCCTGAACTCCTACTTACGTCAAACATAACCCAAAAGCCGTGTTCACTTCCCAGACTCCGCCGAGAAGGGACCATCACGGCTACACACGCGGTTGATGCGTTTTAATTAAGGTCAAGTGTCAAGTTCTCTACAACCAGATATTAACAAATTCCCATCTGCCACATAACCGCGGGCACGACTTTCGAAAGATAATACCCTGCAGGGGTGTCCCAACTTAGCCCATTATAAGCTCTCACGGTCAACGAAGGATATTCCTTCTCCCGGGAAGACCTGATCAGTCTCGGAATCCCGGTTACAAGACATTTCGACGATGGTAAAACAAAACCAGCAAAGCCGCCCGATGTGCCGACAATCCCGATAGGAGCTGCACATATCTCGTTCTCAGGGCAACACCGGATGAGACATCCTACGAGTAAAACCAGAGCTTGAGTTTCCACGAGGGGGGCCCGCAGTCTACTCGGTTCAGACCAGCACTTAGAGAAGCACTGGCCCGGGGGGGTTAAAATAAAGATGACCCTCAGGATGCGCGACTCCCAAGGGAAAAAGTCTAGGTGAGGCAAATGTAAAACTAAGGTTGGGCCTTGCTGGAAGAGTTTTATTCAAAGCGAACTGTCAAGGGGGTCCCATAAATCACCCAACCGCGTAAGGGACACAAAATCAAGGAACATAACACCGGTATGACGGAAACTAGGGCGGCAAGAGTGGAACAAAACAACAGGCATAAGGCCGAGCCTTCCACCCTTTACCGAGTATATAGATGCATTAATTAAATAAGAGATATTGTGATATCCCAACAAAGTTCATAAAATCCGTGTTCCCACAAGGAACAAGCTTAATCTTCACCTGCAACTAGCAACGCTATAAGAGGGGGCTGAGCAAAGCGGTAACATAGCCAAGCAACGGTTTGCTAGGAAGGGTGAAAAGGTTAGCGGCTGACATGGCAACAAGGGAGGCATGATATAACAAGTGGTAGGTAGCGCAACATAGCGATAGAGCAAACAACTAGCAAGCAAAGATAGAAGTGATTTCGAGGGTATGGTCATCTTGCGTGAGATCCCACTAGGAAGAAGAACGAGTCCATGAAGAAGACAAACAGACGGAGTCGAACGAATTTTCACAACTCCGGAAAGAAACCGAAGCTAACGAGAGAAGCAACCCGGAAAGAAACAAACAACATAATAAACACACAATCATAAACATGGCATGAAGCACAATCAAGTATGATGCATGTCCGGTTTAATGATTCATGGCATGGGAAAATGCAACAAAGAATACCACAAATTAAGTGGAGCTCAATATGCAACGAGTTGCATATTGACAAAACACCACATCAATTATTTAGTTCTCTCCTGTTTATGTACCCAACAATATTAAATGTTGATTAACATGGCAAGAGGTGAGCCATAAGAAAACTTCCTATCTAGGCAAGTTTAAATGAGGCCGGAACAACAACCAACAATTCCGGAAAAATCCCCATATGTCATTTAGCAATTTAAAGCAAACAACAATTTTAAATGTTTTAAATGTTATTATCATGATGCGGATGACATTTACAAGTTTTATGCAATTTATGAAAATGTTGACATAAGCATGTTATGAAGCATTTGTCACCGTGGTGGAAGAAAGGGGTGCCACGGCAACGAATCCGAAAATGAAGCCACGGCAACATATCGGTTCCGGTAGCTCATGGAGATACCGGTGCAAAAGGAAGCGAGGCGTGAGCGTGCCATGCAAGATGGTGGGGTGATCCCGGTTACCGGGTGTCCCACAAGACGGTGGCAAGGAAACGAGTGACAGCATGCGACGAACAAGTCGGGCACGGTGCAAACGCAAGCAACTCATACAACACATGCATTCGTTCACGAGCGGTCGTTCTCGGCGGTTATACCTTCGAAGCGTGCGTTTCGAAACGGATCAAGTTCGGTACGATGTAGAGGAAGTAGTTGTTCACGGGTCGTCGTGGGAAGTAGTTGTACACGTTTCGTAGATGAACTTGGCGTAAACGTGTGGTAGTCGAACTTGGCGACGGTAGAGGTACACGTTGTCTTGTCGAATCCGAGCGACGGTAGTCGTACACGACATGTTGTGGAAGTAGTGGTACACATATCATAGAGGAACTTGACAGAATCCAGTCCCCGGGGTCGTCGCGGTACTTGTAGCTCGTGTAACTCCACCGTTCGTTGCATAATCTTACATGGGTCTCGGGTCTTGGTCTTGAACTTGAGGAAGTCAACAGTAACGGGGCGCGATGCAGGGACTTGGCGCGATGCAGGGGCGACGGCCGCGGGACTTGGCGCGATGCAGGGCACCGCGCTTCGAGAACATGGCGGGGTGGCAGAGCCGCAGGGGAAGCCGAGATCCACCCGATCCTGGCAGAGCACGCCGGCGGCAACGTCGTTCGGCCACACGGGGCAGAGGCCATGGCGCCATGGATGAGCGGCAGCGGCGGATCCGGGTCACGCGATGGCGGATCCGGCGGGACCTGATCCGGCCGGAGTCGGGACGAGGGCGAGCTCCAGCGGCGGGACTCGGTGGCGGGGCCAGCGCGAGGAGACGGGACAGCGTCGGGCGCGTGGGGCTCGGGGACGAAGCACCGAGGAGGAGGTAGGAAGGGAAGGAGAGGGCGCCGATAGTGGAGGCGCGGCAGCTCGGGGCTGATCCTGTCGTTGGAGGCCGGGACTTGGCCGGCAGCAGGGTGGTGTAGGAGTAGGAGAAGAGGAGGCATCGCGTGGAGGGGCGCTGGGGCTCGCTCGCCAGGGCGGCGATGGCGAGGAGGGGAAGAGGTGCTCGGGCCATGGAGGTGGGGCGCAGCACGGCTGCAAGACGGCGGCGGCTGCAGGGCGCCGGCGGTGGGTGTGGGTGGCGACGCCATGGGAGCGAGGAGGAGGTCGGGTGCTGGCATGCGGAGGGAGATGGGGATCGGGCGCGAGGAGAGGGAGAGGGGGTCGGGCACTGGCGGCGCTGGACGGAAGGAGATGGGGATCGATAGGGGTTTCGATCAGGCTAGGGTATAGGTTAAGTGGGGCGGCTGGGCCTCGTGGCCTGCTGGGCTCTCTTCAATTCCCTCCTTCAACCCTCTTCCATAAACAGAAAAACAAAGAAAGAAGGGGAGAGAAAAGAAATGGGTGGACAAAGAATTTGGGCATGGGGATTATTTTCCCGGACTCATAAAAATGCGCTTGTTCCAGGAAAAATAGAAGTGGCATGATTGAAAGATATAAATTCAAATGCATTTGAATTTAATTCAAGTGATTTGAATAGGAAGTGAGGGTTGGGAAGGTCCAAAAATGTTCGGATTTTTGGTGGAGCTCCGGAAAGTGAAGAAAGAATTTAGGGCAGAGTTTGGAGACCAAACTTGAAGCAGAAAAGGCACGGAATTATTTTTGCAAGTGTGTTATGGTTAATTCCAAAGTTAATGGAATATTTTAATATAGCTCCCTAATAATATTGGGAGATTTTTATATGTTGTAAAGAGAAATCACCATGTGCATTTCCCTCGATTTAAATGGATCAAAGATCCATGCAATTTATTTAGTTGAGTTTTTAAAAAATTAATGACATGATGGCATGATGACATGGTGCAATGAAAAAAATAAAAGAGCAAGCACAAAAGAAACACACGGTGATCACGAAGATATGGAAGTCTTCTGAAGCGTCGGTCTTGGGGCGTTACAACACTCCACCACTACAAGAAGATCTCGTCTCGAGATCTAGGATGGCTCCAGAGAGAAAAGCGGAAGAGGAAGAGGTAAAACAAAGTTGCTTCTTTGACGAACGAGTGAAACCAAAGAACCTTGAGAGGTCGCAAAGCTTGAGGAAATGACACAACGGAGGTGAACAAAATTTAAAACACTCCGTTCAGTAAGGGGAACAAGGGACATTGCGAGAACCTTGTAGGTTGAAGGACATGAAACAAGAGCTTAAGGGATCAAAATTAATATGAAAGCACACCGATAGAAAAGAGAAACAAGGAACAAGAATGACATAATTTGGACAGCACTCTGATAGAAAATGGAAGGAATTGGACATGATCTTGACAAGATGAGAGGATACTCGATGAAATTAACAACACACTGCCTCCGGAACTAATGAAAGAATGGCACAAGGGGTAAGAAAGATTTCCGACAGCCCTCCGGTTGAGGAAGGAGAAAAAAACTTGACAGAATGGGAAGAACTTGAAAAGAGGGCACGACACTTCGGTTGAAAATGGATAAGCACGAAAAGAACACGGTCCTCATAAACCGAGAAGATGAGTGAAGAGAGCAACATCACAATGCCTCCGGAAGAAATAAATAAAAGAAGATAGATCCTTGGAATGAAGAATGGAGAAGAAAATGACAACTTCTGCCACAAATGAGCTTGGAAAGCATCCTTCCAAGAAGGTAATAACGGAGTTGTTGGGAAATCAACAACGAAAAAAACAAGCTTGTAGTGGGCTTATGGAACACATCTCAAAATTATGAGGTGACAACCCGCCACTAACGGAAACCATTGGTTTGAGTGAGAGCACCAAGGCGTTGAAAAACTTATTTCACCAAGAGGATAGGAGAAAACTTGGATCATTGATAAGCTCCACAAATAGCTACATTCCTTAGGGAAGGCTATAGGTGAAATATAACCCAATACAACTCCACGAAAGATTGATTTGTTGAAAAGATCTCTTGAACGAAGATAAAATGATGGATTTAAATATGTCACTCTTGAAAACTTTGTGAATCATGAAACCCGAAGGAAAATTATCGAGAATGAGATAACACCACCTCAAAAGATAAGGTAGGAAGAATTCCACTACGGAATGCAAGATGAAGAATGCTTGAACTCCTCAAAACAAAACATGTGTTGAGCACCATGTTTATTTTGAAGTATGGCTTGACGGATCTCAACTCCGAGAAAAATCTTGAAGAACAATTGAAGAATGAAAAGAATCCTTGCAATGATTTAGATGGAGCTTCGCGCGAGATAATGCAGAAAGCTTGGAACTCCGGAAAAGAAAAAAGATGAAGCCTCTCAAACCGAGAAATGTGACATGATGAACAACTCCGGAAAGAAGAAACTAGATCACTTGGATGAAGCCATAATAAGAATTACGTTATGCATATCCTTCACCAGTTTAAATTGATGACAAGCAACGGATTTGGCATACTACTTATTCTCGTAGAAAGGATTAAAGAGAGATATTGCTCAACTTCGGAAGGTCTTCATCGAACCACCGGTAGGATTTGGAAACAACGAATGAATTGATATGATAACGAGGGAAGAGAAATCTTGAACGAACCACCGCGAGAATTGAAAATGAAAGTAGCAAAGGCACAATTCAACGGAAAGAATTAGAAAATGAATGAAGATACTTGACAGAATTTAGATACACGAGAACGAAGAGATCATGAACTGATTAGAGGATATTTGAGTGATGCACCAGTATGATTTGGAGGACGAGAGCTGAAAGCTTGAATGAATAATTCTGAGATGATGGGCGCCGAAGAATCAAACTGGAAAGAGTTCTGAAATGCTCCGGGTGGGTGAAAAGAATTCTCACAATCGACAACAATTATGAGAGGATGGCATCAAGTTATAACCATGAATCTTGAAGAGAATGGAGTAAGATTTAAGAGAAACTCTTCTTCGGTCTTCAAATGTTGAGAATGATGATGAGAAACACCACCATGAATTGTTGAGATACTCCGGGATGAAAATTAGAAAGGTTGAACCAACGATGAAAAGAATTTGAAAGCGATCTTGGAGATGAAATATGACTGATGATACTTCATTCTTACGTCAAACTTCGAAAAGAATTTGGCAATAGCTCCGGGAAAATTAGAAGAGTCAGGTAAGATCCTAGGAAAAGACCTGTGGGTTAGGGCCCACTCAAAAGATACACCGTTGAATGATTAAAAGAAAGATTGCTCCGGTTGAATTAAATGGCTCAAAAGAGATAACAACCTCAAGATAGCTTGAACGGATTGGGAATGGAAATGCGAATCTTCTGAGATGTCTTCAGCACTCCAGATAACATGAATAGCAAGAGGTGGATGATTAAGAGATGCACCGACATGAGAAAGAATTTCAAACGAGGAAAATAATACGATCAACACTAAAAGCTTGACTTGAGTCCACCGGAGAAGAAAAATAACGAAGAATAATAAACTTGAAGAACATCTTCATGAGAACCACCGAGTAAGAACATTGATTGAAAAGAATGAAGGGAGTTCACATGAATAAAATGATACTTGGTTAAGACATCTGATTCCTTGAAGGAAAAGGGTGGGAGGCCGGGAAAAACAAAGGCACCTTGGGACGGATGAAACAAACACCATTGAGAAAACTTATAATTGATCTTGCGGATGGGGAGAATGATGGGATCATCTAGAAGAGAAACGCACCGGTTGGAAATAGAATTAAGATGGCAATCTCGATGATCAAGAAGGATTAGTATTCACATAGAAGTATGAGAACACCGCTTAGGATAAGGTATGGAATCAACACTTGACATTGAAGCAACTCGAATACCACAACTTAAAACAAAACAAAGGATTTGTCTTGCGGAATAAGCCGGAACAAACATATGATAGAGATTTCGTCCGAAGTTTTCGTGGTGGGGCCCACACGGGCTCGATCGTACATCACCATCATGTACAAGGCAGTGCACATGACATACGAAGCGTCCCCGAGTCGGCATAGCCAAGGACTCTTTAAGACACTACGAGACCACTGTAAAACCAACCGTGGAAAGGCGGACCACTAGACGTCGAACCCCAATCTCATATCATGCATCTGTCGGAAAGATATCCTAGGAGCTACTTGAATTCCCACTTATAAACTCCCGAAACTTTCTGGTTATGCAATCAGGTGTTGGGGATACAGGGGACACAAAATATATCACCCAAACTAACAATACCTAGATCCAGTTGTATCCATCCGTCAACACATAACCAAGAAATCTTCGGAAATCATGTACCTCAACCTTCGAAAAGCATCCGTTATACGAGTTATGGCAATACTCCCAAACTCCCGCCCAAGTACTGGGTGGCGTCGAGGTGATCTCACCAACAACTGCATAAAAGAGATTTTCGATGTCGGCGAAACTCAGCTATTCCAGAACTGCAACGATAAAATTGTGACGACAACACCTCGGAGCTCAACTCCCCGGGACACTGCCACAACCCCTAAATGTCAGGAGGCACCAAGAACAATGTTCTCGTCACAAAACCATCGGAACGATTCGAAGATACCCACGTGATCCTAAAATTTTTTTAGTGGAATTTGAGGAGAGAAAAGTCAAAACTTCTACGTCAGGAGGCCTCACCAGAGCGACGAAGGGACTGAGGAGTAAAAAGAATCCTACTCTCCGATATATATAATCCTAAGACTCAAAACATTTTTGTTCTAGACTCAACAACGCCAGCGATTTGATCAAGCAGGGGGCTCCTAAGTCGGGGATGGCTCTGATTACCAACTTGTAACGCCCACGATGCGGCTATATCTCCCACGTGTCGAGGCACGACTTAGAGGCATAACCGCATTGTGGTTTTGTCGCAAGAAGGGTCATCTTCACACAATCCCATGTAATGAAGAAGAATGGGATAAATAGTTGGCTAACAATCGCCACTTCAGACAATACATAAATAAATCATACATCAATCAGAGTACACACATAGGTCCGACTACAGAACCAAAATAAAAGAAGACAACCCCAAATGCTAGATCCCCTATCGTCCCAACTGGGCTCCACTACTAATCAACAGGAAACTGAACATAATAACGACCAAGGTCCTCGTCGAACTCCCACTTGAGCTCGGTTGCGTCATCTGCACTGGTATCATCGGCACCTGCAACTGTTTTGGAAGTATCTGTGAGTCACAAGGACTCAGCAATCTCACACCCGCGAGATCCAGACTATTTAAGATTATAGGAAAGGATGGGGTAATGAGGTGGAGCTGCAGCAAGCACTAAGCATATACGGTGGCTAACATACGCAAATAAGAGCGAGAAGAGGAGCAACGGAACGGTCGTCAACTAGTAATGATCAAGAAGTGATCCTGAACTCCTACTTACGTCAAACATAACCCAAAAGCTGTGTTCACTTCCCGGACTCCGCCGAGAAGGGACCATCACGGCTACACACGCGGTTGATGCATTTTAATTAAGGTCAAGTGTCAAGTTCTCTACAACCGGATATTAACAAATTCCCATCTGCCACATAACCGCGGGCATGGCTTTCGAAAGATAATACCCTGCAGGGGTGTCCCAACTTAGCCCATTATAAGCTCTCACGGTCAACGAATGATATTCCTTCTCCCGGGAAGACCCGATCAGTCTCGGAATCCCGGTTACAAGACATTTCGACAATGGTAAAACAAAACCAGCAAAGCCGCCCGATGTGCCGACAATCCCGATAGGAGCTGCACATATCTCGTTCTCAGGGCAACACCGGATGAGACATCCTACGAGTAAAACCAGACCTCGAGTTTCCACGAGGGGGCTCCGCAGTCTACTCGGTTCAGACCAGCTATTAGAGAAGCACTGGCCCGGCCGGGGGGGGGGGGGAGGTCAAAATAAATATGACCCTCGGGATGCGCGACTCCCAAGGGAAAAAGGCTAGGTGAGGCAAATGTAAAACCAAGGTTGGGCCTTGCTGGAAGAGTTTTATTCAAAGCGAACTGTCAAGGGGGTCCCATAAATCACCCAACCGCGTAAGGGACGCAAAATCAAGGAACATAACACCGGTATGACGGAAACTAGGGCGGCAAGAGTGGAACAAAACACCAGGCATAAGGCCGAGCCTTCCACCCTTTACCAAGTATATAGATGCATTAATTAAATAAGAGATATTGTGATATCCCAACAAAGTTCATAAAATCCGTGTTCCAACAAGGAACAAGCTTAATCTTCACCTGCAACTAGCAACGCTATAAAAGGGGACTGAGCAAAGCGGTAACATAGCCAAGCAACGGTTTGCTAGGAAAGGTGAAAAGGTTAGCGGCTGACATGGCAACAAGGGAGGCATGATATAACAAATGGTAGGTAGCGCAACATAGCGATAGAGCGAACAACTAGGAAGCAAAGATAGAAGTGATTTCGAGGTTATGGTCATCTTGCCTGAGATCTCGCTAGGAAGAAGAACGAGTCCATGAAGAAGACAAACAGACGGAGTCGAACGAATCCTCACAACTCTGGAAAGAAACCGAAGCTAACGAGAGAAGCAACCCGGAAAGAAACAAACAACATAGTAAACACACAATCATAAACATGGCATGATGCACAATCAAGTATGATGCATGTCCGGTTTAATGATTCATGGCATGGGAAAATGCAACAAAGAATACTACAAATTAAGTGGAGCTCAATATGCAACGAGTTGCATATTGACAAAACACCACATTAATTATTTAGTTCTCTCCCGTTTATGTACCCAACAATATTAAATGTTGACTAACATGGCAAGAGGTGAGGCATAAGAGAACTACCAATCTAGGCAAGTTTAAATGAGGCCGGAACAACAAACAACAATTCCGGAAAAATCCCCATATGTCATTTAGCAATTTAAAGCAAACAACAATTTTAAACGTTTTAAATGTTATTATCATGATGCGGATGACATGTACAAGTTTTATGCAATTTATGAAAATGTTGACATAAGCATGTTGTGAAGCATTTGTCACCGTGGTAGAAGAAAGGGGTGCCACGGCAACGAATCCGAAAATGATGCCATGGCAACATATCGGTTCTGGTAGCTCATGGAGATACCGGTGCAAAAGGAAGCGTGGCGTGAGCGTGCCATGCAAGATGGTGGGGTGATCCCGGTTACCGGGTGTCCCAAAAGACGGTGGCAAGGAAACGAGTGACAGCATGCGACGAACAAGTCGGGCACGGTGCAAACGCAAGCAACTCATACAACACATGCATTCGTTCACGGGCGGTCGTTCTCGGTGGTTATACCTTTGAAGCATGCGTTTCGGAACGGATCAAGTTCGGTACGATGTAGAGGAAATAGTCATTCACGGGTCGTCGTGGGAAGTAGTTGTACACGTTTCGTAGATGAACTTGGCGTAAACGTGCGGTAGTCGAACTTGGCGACGGTAGCGGTACACGTTGTCTTGTCGAATCCGAGCGACGGTAGTCGTACACGACATGTTGTGGAAGTAGTGGTACACATATCATAGAGGAACTTGACAGAATCCAGTCCCCGGGGTCGTCGCGGTACTTGTAGCTCGTGTAACTCCACCGTTCGTTGCATAATCGTACATGGGTGTCGGGTCTTCGTCCTGAACTTGAGGAAGTCAACAGTAACGGGGCGCGATGCAGGGACTTGGCGCGATGCAGGGGCGACGGCCGCGGGACTTGGCGCGATGCAGGGCACCGCAGCTCCGGGAACATGGCGGGGCGGTAGAGCCGCAGGGGAAGCCGAGATCCACCAGATCCTGGCAGAGCACGCCGGCGGCAACGTCGTTTGGCCACAAGGGGCAGAGGCCATGGCACCATGGATGAGCGGCATCGGCGGATCTGGGTCACGCGATGGCGGATCCGGCGGGACCTGATCCGGCCGGAGTCGGGACGAGGGCGAGCTCCAGCGGCGGGACTCGGTGGCGGGGCCGGCGCGGGGAGACGGCACAACGTCGGGCGCATGGGGCTCGGGGACGAAGCACCGAGGACGAGGCATGAAGGGAAGGAGAGGGCGCCGGCAGCGGAGGCGCGGCAGCTCGGGGCTGATCCTGTCGTTGGAGGCCGGGACTTGGCCGGCAGCAGGGCGATGTAGGAGCAGCAGAAGAGGAGGCGTCGCATGGAGGGGCGCTGGGGCTCGCTCGCTAGGGCGGCGATGGCGAGGAGGGGAAGAGGCGCTCGGGCCTTGGAGGTGGGGCGCAGCACAGCTGCAAGACGGCGGCGGCTGCAGGGCGCCGGTGGTGGGTGTGGTTGGCGACGCCATGGGAGCGAGGAGGAGGTCGGGTGCTGGCGCGCGAAGGGAGATGGGGATCGGGCGCGAGGAGAGGGAGAGGGGGTCGGGCACTGGCGGCGCTGGAGGGAAGGAGATGGGGATCGATAGGGGGTTCGATCGGGCTAGGGTATAGGTTAAGTGGGGCGGCTTGGCCTCGTGGCCTGCTGGGCTCTCTTCAATTCCCTCCTTCAACCCTCTTCCATAAACAGAAAAACAAAGAAAGAAGGGGAGAGAAAAGAAATGGGTGGACAAAGAATTTGGGCATGGGGATTATTTTCCCGGACTCATAAAAATGCGCTTGTTCCAAGAAAAATAGAAGTGGCATGATTGAAAGATATAAATTCAAATGCATTTGAATTTAATTCAAATGATTTGAATAGGAAGTGAGGGTTGGGAAGGTCCAAAAATGTTCGGATTTTTGGTGGAGCTCCGGAAAGTGAAGAAAGAATTTAGGGCAGAGTTTGGAGACCAAACTTGAAGCAGAAAAGGCACGGAATTATTTTTGCAAGTGTGTTATGGTTAATTCCAAAGTTAATGGAATATTTTAATATAGCTCCCTAATAATATTGGGAGATTTTTATATGTTGTAAAGAGAAATCACCATGTGCATTTCCCTCGATTTAAATGGATCAAAGATCCATGCAATTTATTTAGTTGAGTTTTAAAAAAATAATGACATGATGGCATGATGACATGATGCAATGAAAAAAATAAAAGAGGAAGCACAAAAGAAACACACGGTGATCACGAAGATATGGAAGTCTTCGGAAGCGTCGGTCTTGGGGCGTTACAGTTCGCATTCGCCCAAGCGCGTGGAAATCGAGATAAGGAAGGAATCTTTAACACGGAACAAGGAAGCTAGGGCCGAACTATTATCTGTCCAGTGTACGTTGAAGAACCAACCTTGCAAAAGCCAAAGACGTAAGCCAGATACTACATCGTCATTTGAAGGCTAGTTCGGGGGCTACTGAGGGAGTACTGGATTAGGGGTCCTCGGGTGTCCGCGCTATTTGATATGGGCCGGACTGATGGGCCATGAAGATTCAAGGCGGAAGGCCTTCCCCCGTGTCCGGGTAGGACTCTCCTATGCTTGGACGGCAAGATTGATGTCCGGATATGTAATTTCCTTCCTTCATGAACCAACTTTTTGTAAACCCTAGACCCCTCCGGTGTATATATAAACCGGAGGGTTTAGTTCATAGGGCTCATCAGAATTTACATAGGCTAGACAGCTGGGGTTTAGCCATTACGACCTCGAGGTAGATCAACTCTTGTAACCCCTATACTCATCAAAGACAATCAAGCAGGAAGTAGGGTTTTACCTCCATTGAGAGGGCCCAAACCTGGGTAAACATCATGTCCCCTTGGTCTCATGTTACCTTCAATCCCTAGACGCACAGTTCGGGACCCCCTACCTGAGATTGGCCGGTTTTGACACCGACACCTACCCCTTTTTGTGATTCTCTCTCAAATTCTCTCTGACTATTCATATGCATTCTATTGACACGTGTCAAATGTCTTCACCGTGTCGTTCTCAGCTTAAGATATAGAGACACACATTTAAAACTGCTTTTATTATCTCTATCCTTTTTGCCCGAGTACCGGAGAAGCCGGAACGACCACCCGAAAAACCACGCGCGCGTGGGGTCGTGGCTCAACTTTCAATTAGTTGCATGTTTGCCATGTGTCCTTCAGATATGAACCGCCAGGGGCACCTGAGTAATTACACTGCACCTTCCCACTTCCTAATAAATACCTCAGCCCCTGCGGGCATTATCTCTTCTCCCCTCGCAGTGGCACTCAAACCCTAGCGCTACCGCTAGCATCCGTCATCGTCGGAGATGAAGCGCTTCGTTGTCGCGACCTCTCCGATGTTGTCTTCACGCCGGCCATGGACTTCTTCCTCCCGCCGCCACCGTAGTTGTCTTCCGCCGCCAAGTTAGGGCGCCAGAGATCGGACTGCTCGTCCTTCAACTTTCCCATCTAGCAGTTCTTCGTGCAGTAAATAAGAACCCAGTTTTTACCGTTTATTAGATCTATTAAAGGACCCACATCCTCCAAAAGTTGTTTTTACACTTCCAAATCTGGATCTTATCTATTCTGAATCACATATTCTAGATAGTACTTTCACTTATGAATGCTTCACAACTAGTTTGATTCCTCACTTGTGCTTACTTTTGGATTCGTACAAATCTCTGGAACCAACTTACATCTATAAGTGAATGTCTTCACGTTGTGAGGTCATGTCTTCAAACTAATTTATCTTCAAATTCTTCTGAGATGCATATGACCTCTTCCCCTTCCCTCGCATCTTTAATGCTATCACAGGTACATGTCCGTGGGATAATCCCTTGGTTCTCATAGTCTGCATTCATTTGCAGAGTTCTTACAACATCACATTGAATCACCTAAAGCCAGCTCATGTCTGACCAGTCGCCGGAAGCCACACACTGTTGTGAAGCCTTTTAGTTTGAATCCAATGGCATCAGGCAAATCTGCAAAGAAGGGTGGTAGGTAGCCGGGACAACACTGCTTTGGACTTGCGACCAGATCTATATGAGATGTACAAGTCAGATCCATATGAATCCTATACACAGCGCAAAACATGTGTGCAATGGATTCGAAGATATTGGGCAGAACAATGGTTTCAGTATCACTTTGTTACTCCTGAATATGCCAAGAAGATATTGTTGTCACACCCTGTTTTTCATGTCACAACACTTAAGTCAATAAATCATGACAAAATGTGGTTTGACAAAAACTTTTAAGTGTTTTGGTCTTTGCTTGATTTGATTTTTGTGTATTGTTTGCAAGTGCTGTAAAAATCAAATAAATCGTCCAACTTTTATACTCCTTCTTCTTGGTCCAAAACTTTGCCCAATGATCATGCCATGTGTATAGGACAGAATAGTATTTTATTTCAAAAATAATTTGGCCAAAAAGTATTTTCTAAATTAGGTTTTTCCAAAAGGGATTTTTATTTCTGTGCCCCAGGTTCCTTAGCTCTACTCATTCAACCCCACTCTGTTAACTTTTGCTCACTTTTCCCCACTCCCTTGCCCGAAACCCTCATAACTGGTTATAACGGACGTTGCCATCGGGTCAATTCCTTTGGCTGTTAGCTGATGAGTGGGGCCGCGTATACGTGGGTGCATGCAAGACCGCGGTCGTGGGGTAGCACATCATATAAAGAGGGCAACCACCTCCACCGCCCCTACCATTTTCCCAACATCCCCTCGCTGCGCCCAACGCGTTTGGGTCGGCTCGTGCGCCCAACGCTGGCCCGACCCATTTTGATGGCGCCGACAAAAAAACTTGTGCATGCATATTTAAAATAAAAACAACTTAATTAATCATTAAAGCCAGCCAAGAAGGCCGGCGAGAGTCCACGCGTCCACATTAGCATTAAAAGAAATTAAAAACAACCTAACTACGAGGCGGCGCGCTGCCCAGCGCTTCCCAGGCGTCGTCGTCGTCGTCCTCGGGGTGGGTGAGGTCGATGAGCGTCGATGCAGGGCTGGCCCAGGGGAACGCCGTATTCCAGGCGGCGGTGATGTAGCCCTCGGGCAGCTGTTCCGGCGGGGGCAGTGCCGGTGCGGGGGGCTGTGCGGCTGCCTATGCAGCCGCGGCTTGGCGCGCCTCCTCCTTAGCCTCGCGCGCCTCCTCCTCGAGGTCGCGCTCAAGCATGTCCTTGTACTCTCCTCTGGCGCCACATCTCGAGGTACGCCGCCTCCTGCTCCGGGGTCGCCCCCATCCAAACCGGTGGCGTGGACACCCACTCGCGCACCACTCCCGTCCAGGAGAAGCGCGCGATGGGCTCCGGGTTCGGCTCGGGCTCCGGCTGCAGCTCGGACTCACGCAATCGCTAGCCACGGAGAGGGCGAGGGCCTACGCCATGGCCGCCTCGTAGCGAGCCCCCTCTTCCTCCACTGCCTCCATCCTGCGCCGCTCATCCTCCTCGCTCTCGCGGTAGACCGCCTCAAGGACCACCTGGTAGAAGGCCACCGCCGCCTGGTCTTCCTCCTGGACGACGAGCGGGGGCGGCGGCAAGCCGCGTTGCCTCGCCTCCTCGTGCTCGAAGGCGAACCACCTCGCCCAGTTAGGCGAGTCGGTGGCGTACGTGGAGTCCCGGCGCTGCTTCGCCGTCAGCATTGCCTGCCGGCGCCGTACCTCCTTCGCGTGCGCCCTAGTCGACCATGGCGCCGCCGGCACTGGGATCCTCTCTGGATCCAGATGCCAGCCGTGCGGCAGGTTGATGTCGGGGTACGACAAAGGGACGCGGTGCTGCCAGTGCCACTCCGCCTGGTGCACTAGAACGCTTACTCGCACCCTCTGCCGGCGAGCCGGCACCGGCGAAGGCGGTACAAACTCAGAGGGGAAAGGGACGGCGGGGGCCTTGCCCTTGGACTTGCTGCTGCCGGCACCGGAGAAGAGCCCCATTTGGCTAGGGTTGGCTACAGTTTTTGCTAGGGTTTGCCGGCGATGGGGGAGAGAGCTTGCCTAGATGGGGACGGCGAGTTTGGAAGAGGATGGCCCCGCCGCACGGTCGGATTAAAAAAGGGCGACCGCCGTCGCTGACGCGTGGTCCCGTGGTCATAAATTAAGCTGACCGTGAGTGGGAGGCCACTAGGTGGGGACGCGGCGGACAGCGAGAAAGCGCGTGCGGCGTCCGTTCGACGTCCGCGCCGACGCATTTGGGGCGCAAATTTGAACTGACTTAGAGGAGGTTAAATAAATTTGAATTTGAGAAAATGTGCTCCAAATGAGCTCCGAGGCTAGGGTAAAGAACGCATTTGTAATCATTTTTTTAACCTACTCTAAATGAGCCAAATGTTTTTTATTAACACATATTCAATTTCCATAGTGTAGATTCGAAGTCTCACTATTTTTTAATTTTTTAAGTTTTTTAAATTTTTCAAAAACAGAAGGTAACACCACCTCCTCTCCTTGAACTCTATGAAATCATGTACATGATAGCTCATATGTGTGAAGGTTTTCTCATGAAAATGACCCTAGAGCAAGTTTATGATTTTTGGTTGGTAACATGTCACATAAGACAACATTGTGCGCAGGTTTTATATTTTTCTGATTTTTTTAAAATTAATGGTGCTCATTTGACCTCGATCGTGCCAGCTAGGGTTTTTTCATGAAAATGACCATAGACAAAGTTTAGTATCTTTCCTTGTTAGTTTGTCTTATAAAACGACGAACGACGAATGTTTAATATTTTTTTGATTTTTTTAAATTAGTTATGCTCAGTCAAAGCCTTCGAAACCCCATTGACCAGCTCAAAACCCCTCTAAACCCCGCGGGGTTTCGCCTAACCCTAGCTCCCAATGTCAGCCGTCCGATCATACCCTCGTGCCAAGCGACAGCCCTCAGATCTGGCCTTCTAGAAGGAACTAGGTGGGCTGGTTGTGTGCAGGCTCCGCGCCATTGGATCACAAGGATGGCTCCGCATCGTTGGATAGTGGGGCGATCCGCGAGAGGCGATCCTATTGGTTGTGCTCGGCTACTCGCCCACCACTGACTCCGTGAAGAAAAAATGTTGTTATTGGGCCCAAAAGGAAACCAAGCTCTGGGCCGTCGAATTGCGTCGTTTTTTTGCATCGTTTGCTCTATTTTTTGTGAACGTGCTAGCTCTGTATTTTTGCATCGTTTGCTCTGTTTTTTGCATCGTTCATTTTGTTCTATACAAATGTAAAATGACCAAATTTATAAGGGCTAAATTTCTTTTTATCATGTAAAATGGCCACAAACTATAAAAAAAGGGTCATTTTGCATTTGTATAATGGCCACAAGCTCTCTATCTCTTTTTATCATGCAAAATGACCATATTTTAAGGGCCAAATTTATTTTTATAATTCAAAATGGCCACAAGCTCTTCAAAAATTGTCTCTTTTTGTTCATATAATATAGGGTATGACCACGGATTCCCACGCGTGCAATTATCTTCTTTTTCTTCTTCTTTTCAAACCACCGTTTCCCACGCGTGTACACTCCCGATGCTGCGGTGGGTTTGAAAACGGGCTACTAACTTCACATTTGACCCCGTTATTGCCACGGCCAAATAACACATAGCACTACGGCTATTTAAGCTACATATTGGCATCGGCGCATGCAGGCTCGATCGAAGCATGCAGGCAGGGTATGCTGGGTGCATGCATAGCAGGCTTCTGTCCTGGCGGCACGCGCAAACGTTTAATGCGAGGGACGGCCCAACAAAACCACAACCCAATGGTCGAACAGCGACACCACCCAACGCGGCACAGTCCAGCGTGGCCACACTAGTCAGAGTTAACGGTCAAGCCTTTGACCCGACGGCAACGTCCGTTGTGCCCAGTTATGATGGTTTCTAGCAAGGGAGTGGGGAAAATTGAGCAAAAGTTAGGAGCGCGGGGATGAATGAGTAGAGCTAAGGAACCAGGGGCACAGATATAAAAATCCCTTTCCAAAAACCCCTGAATTGAGACTTGAACTACAAGTACTTAATTTAGGGCATGAAAAATCTTTCGAAAACTATATCAGACTCCTATTAGACATAGGACTCCCAAAAACCACAAAAATATTATTTTCAAAGTTATTTCGCTACTTTATTTAAAGGTTTTTTCTTAAGACCGGAAATGGTCTTTAATAGGTTAAAATTATTTTAAAGTTTCAAAAATATTTGAGAAAATTTAGGGAAACTCGGTGCACATATATTTTCCATATATATGAGTATCAACACATGGTCATGTTCAAAATGTTGGACAAAACCCACCAGAACCATTTCTGTTCATTTAAAGTATTTGAAATATTTCTGTAAGAAATATTTTCAAATAAATCTAGGAAAATTCTAGCAAGTCACACATGCCAAAAGTGATGATCTTGCCAAGTTTCATTCCCATCCAAATATTTTTGGTACACAAAAGTGCCGCAAAACCCTCTCTGACCAGATCCAAGTTTGGACAACTTTACACTGCCAACTGCCTCCTTTTGATCCCAATTTTTGTGCACATGTTCAAATCCTCAAATGTGAGACTACACCAAGTGGTGCACCAAGGAGGAGAGTTTAGCTTAGCTAAAGCTAAGCAAGTCCATTTCTTTTGATTTCTATGGTTCACAAAAGTTACATTGTGAACCTTGTCCAAAAGAGCTCAAATTTCTACCACAATTCCAAATGATCATGCTCAACACCCCCATCAAGTGGCACAAGGAGTAGTTGAGTGCAAGTGACTCAAAATTGCATCAAACACCTTGTGCCACATTTCCAAAAACACCATTTTGACCTCTTCCACTAATCTTCATGAGCCAAATTTTTTACCACAGCTCCTCCTAGTCCCCTCCTACCTCCAATAATATTTGCATGTCCATAGATCAATTATTGGGGGGTAAAACCACCTCTTTATCTCTTTGGACATGCTCAAATTCCCTCTCCCTCACCGCTCTTCTCTTACCAGGGCCACTCCACGGTATCCAATGCTCCTCCCCTCTTCTTTACTCCCTCCTAGCACTACCAGACACCCTTGGCCGCGCCCACATTGCCTAAAATATGGCCATGTCGGCCACACACGCGCTCTGGAGCACGCTACAGTGCGCTCCCACACTGTAGCGGCTCCCTGCCGAACACCTCCGACCACCTCGGCCCTCCCCCGCGTGCCCGACGATGTGCCTCGATGTCCACGACACGGCACGCGGTCGGCCCCCTCCTCCCGCCCCGCGCATGATCAGACGCCGCCTAGCTCCTCCACTCACTGCCCTCGCCGGGGCCCCGCCTCAAGCTCATTCCACTCCTCTCCCTTCGCAGCACCCTACACCACCCCCACGAACACCACACAACCTTCCCTGCTCACTCTCATGGCCACTAGAGCCATCACCACGGGCACCCATGGGCTACATCCACGGCGAGCCTCAGCAGCCTATTTAAGGCGAGCCTGAGCTCCACTCTCTGCAGCACTCACCCCCTCCAACTCCAAATCGACCCTGCTCTCGCTCTCGCTCGATCCGGAGCCGCAAGAGCACACTGATCGTTTGCCCTCTCTCTTCCGCATCAATAGCAGGCCGAGCGGAGCAGTTCATCCACCTCCTGACGCGCCGCCGCCCTGCCTCCTGGTCGCCGGTGAACCAGCCCACCTCGGCGACCAACTCCACCTCGATCCGAATGGTGGAAACTCCCTGAGCTCAACGGTACCGTTCGTGCATCCATCCATACCCTATATCGCCGACGACGAGGTCACCGTCACCTCTGGATGGAGGTAGATGACGACGGCAGTGGGCCCTATCCGTCAGCCTTACGTCCTGACGGGTGGGACCCACATGTCAGGTTCAAAAACGCACACGCGCGCGTACTCGTTCGCCCGTCAGCTGGTTCGCCTGTCGCGCGGGCTGGATCCCCTCTGGGCCTCCTGCACTGTGGCCTTTCTGGCCCAGTGGCACAGTGCCACTTTTTCTTTTTCATTTTTTTCAATTTTCTAAAATTCCACAGGATAAAATATTTATCCAAATGCAATAATTCCTACTCCTAAAATCTTATAAAAATGCGAACTATTTAATGGTGTAACTTTCATGCAAATCCATCAAACTTTTCTATACTGTTCAAATTTAAATTCAAATTTTAGCATTTATATTCCCTTCTGAAAATCCATTTCTAATATTACACAACTCCAAATCCAAAACTAAGAATTTTTGCATTCTTAGTTTTCATCCTAATATTTAATATAAATCAGTGAGCATTTTAGAGCAGTTTAATTTTTTGCCTTTTTGTGTTGCTTATTGTCATTGCTTTCGACGATAGTTGACGAAGTAGATGGAGTATCAGAGTTGGACTAGTGATATACGAGGACCACGGAGACTTGGTTAAGCCAGGCAAGCAGCCCTTTGACCATGTCTATGAAACCCTTTTTTATGCATGTCATATAACAATTTATTACTGTTGCATCGGAATCATGTTGAGGTGGTAACCACTTTGGCGGGTTGCCTCTGTTTCTTCCTAGTTGATACTTGCATTGTGCATGGCCCTACCTTCCTATGAGGGTTATGTAGGTGGGAGTAGATAGGATGCTAAAGTAGTTGCTACGCAAATGGGACGGGTATGCATGGTGTTGGAGACAAAAGTATTCTCAAAGACTTCTAGAAACCCCATCGGGTGCCACTAATGCCCAAGGGAGATGTTGAACTAGGTAACCACTTGATAAAGAAGTGGTGTACCGAGGCAAGTGAGTGTGTTGTTTTCAAAAACAGATTGGTTTAAGTTGCGACCGTTAGTCCAACCTTACATGCGCAACCACTCTACCCTTATATAGGAAAGGGCATTATTGATTACCCAGTTCGTGCTAACATGGATGCCCAC
This sequence comes from Triticum aestivum, assembly GCF_018294505.1. Classification (NCBI taxonomy): domain Eukaryota; kingdom Viridiplantae; phylum Streptophyta; class Magnoliopsida; order Poales; family Poaceae; genus Triticum; species Triticum aestivum. The sequence goes on along the minus strand of NC_057805.1, from coordinate 169,137,733 downwards.
ATTATGAGTGACGGGAGGGGCATGGTCACTCTCAGGACAGGGTCGTGCTTGGATAGGCGGATATGACTATTTTCACAAGGCACCGGACACACCTTTGGTACCCCCGTGCTCATGTTATGTGATAGATATGGGAGTGTGGCTCCACTGAACTAAAACATGACTATGGGACGGGGGCTGTTGCCAATCGAGTGGACTATTTGTTAGTCACGGCTAGGGAAAGGTAGTGATCGGGTGCTTACCCCGGGTACTTAAGATACAGCGGGTCGTGGATGACACGAAAGCTTCCCAGATCTTGTGGGTAAAGTGTGCAACCTCTGCAGAGTGTCAAACTATTCGAATAGCCATGTCCACAGTCAAGGACAGTTGGGTAACTGCTCTTGGGCTACCTCCAAATTTTACGAAACATGGTGTGTTGGTATGGAAGAGTACTTGGGTCAATTCAAAAGACTTGACACGTTGATTAAACTAGAGTTGATCCAAACTCTGTTTATGTTGATATCTGTAACCTGTCCTCATGGTTACTTAAATTATTATGATGCATGCTTTACAAATTATTGAACATGTCATAGCACTCAAAACTAGCTTTCTACAAAAATTTACCTATATGATGCATTGTTGTACCTTGTTCCACAACATGGGTTCCTTGCGAGTACATTCAAAGTACTCATTGTCTTGCCACTGGTTAATTTATTGGTTAGGCATGAAAGAACATGATATAATGAAGAGTAACTTGGTGACGAACATGCGAGCTAGGATGCTTCCCAGTCAGAATGCTTGTAGGGTTAAGGTACAAGGCATGGGTCCAAGTTATCGACGAGGATTTCCGTCGCGTAGTTATACTCAAGACTTAACCATAATGGTCCTACTTGTGTAATACAGTATGTATGGATGTAAGACTCTTGTTATTCAGCTTCTGTGTGTTCAGTGAGCATTGATCTCTGGGATCACTGTACAAGTGCATTCGCTGATCACGACTTATGAGTCGGGGTCCCCATAGAGCTGGTATCAGAGCCATCCTGAGTGTTGGAAGCCTTAGTTAGCATGGTTGTTAGTTAGGGTAGGACTATTTTCAAAACTATTACTAATTTACAAAAAGAGAAACTATCTATACTTCTCTTCCCCTTCTTAGTTTTTCAAAAACCAAGATATACTTTCCTTATTGATCTCTTCCCCTTATAAATTTTAAATGGTCGCTAGAATCCTTATGCCCCTGACCACGACTTTCCTTGTAATCCTCGTGGATAATCTAGAAGGAAGACGCCTTGCCAGACACTCACCCACCTCTTTTGAACACAACATTGGTGCTACCTCTTGAGCACTTCGTTGGTTTCCCTTGAAGAGGAAAGGGTGATGCAGTAAACTAGCGTAAGTATTTCCCTCAGTTTTTGAGAACCAAGGTATCAATCCAGTAGGAGGCCACGCACGAGTCCCTCGCACCTACACAAACAAATAAAATCATCGCAACCAACGCAATAAAGGGGTTTCAATCCCTTCACGGTCACTTACGAAAGTGAGATCTGATAGATATGATAAGATAATATTTTTGGTATTTTCATAATAAAGATGCAAAGTAAAATAAAGAGCAATAAAAATAGCTAAGTGTTGGAAGATTAATATGATGGAAAATAGAACCGGGGCCATAGGTTTCACCAGTGGCTTCTCTCGAGAGCATAAGTATTACGGTGGGTAAACAAATTACTATTGAGCAATTGACAGAATTGAGCATAGTTATGAGAATATCTAGGTATGATCATGTATATAGGCATCACGTCCGCGACTAGTAGACCGACTCCTGCCTGCATCTACTAGTATTACTCCACACATCGATCGCTATCCAGCATGCATCTAGAGTATTAAGTTCAAAGGAACAGAGTAACGCTTTAAGTAAGATAACATGATGTAGAGGCATAAACTCATGCAATATGAAATAAACCCCATCTTGTTATCCTCGATGGCAACAATACCATACGTGCCTTGCTGCCCCTACTGTCACTGGGAAAGGACACCGCAAGATTGAACCCAAAGCTAAGCACTTCTCCCATTGCAAGAAAGATCAATCTAGTAGGCCAAACCAAAATGATAATTCGAAGAGACTTGCAAAGATAACCAATCATACATAAAAGAATCCAGAGAAGATTCAAATATTGTTCATAGATAAACTTGATCATAAACCCACAATTCATCGGTCTCAACAAACACACCGCAAAAGAAGATTACATCGAATAGATCTCCACAAGAGAGGGGGAGAACATTGTATTGATATCCAAAAAGAGAGAAGAAGCCATCTAGCTAATAACTATGGACCCGAAGGTCTGAGGTAAACTACTCACACATCATCATAGAGGCTATGGTGTTGATGTAGAAGCCCTCCGTGATGCCCCCTCCGGCGGAGCTCCGAAAAAGGCCCCAAGATGGGATCTCACGGGTGTAGAAGGTTGCGGCGATGGAATTATGTTTTTGGCTCCATATCTGGTAGTTTGGGGGTACGTAGGTATATATAGGAGGAAGAAGTACGTCGGTGGAGCAACATGGGCCCCACGAGGGTGGAGGGCGCGCCCAGGGGGGTAGGCGCGCCCCCTACCTCGTGCCTTCCTGGTTGATGTCTTGACGTAGGGTCAAAGTCCTCTGGATCACGTTCGTTCCGAAAATCACGTTCCCGAAGGTTTCATTCCGTTTGGACACCGTTTGATATTCTTTTTCTGCGGAACTCTGAAATAGGCAAAAAACAACAATTCTGGGCTGGGCGTCCGGTTAATAGGTTACTCCCAAAAATAATATAAAAGTGTATAATAAAGCCCAATAATGTCCAAAACAGAATACAATATAGCAAGGAACAATCAAAAATTATAGATACGTTGGAGACGTATCAAGCATCCCCAAGCTTAATTCCTGCTCGTCCTCGAGTAGGTAAATGATAAAAACAGAATTTTTGATGTGGAATGCTACTTAGCATAATTTCAATGTAATTCTTCTTATTGTGGCACGAATGTTCATATTTAATATGATTCAAGATAAAAGTTTAATGTTGACATAAAAACAATAATACTTCAAGCATGCTAACTAAGCAATTATGTCTTATCAAAATAACATGAAAAAAGTCCATTTTACTACCCTGAATAAAGTGGGTGGTTCACTTTACCCCCTAATCTATTTTTCTGCTCCTTTCCACCCCTCAACTATCCTATACCAGTCAAAAACATCCCTGAGTGGTTTGCCCCAATCAGACGCTGATGTGGAGATGGTCAATGGCGGTATTTGACCTATGGTGGGTCCCTCTCTCCTAGCCACTCTCACTGACTGATGGGTCCGGTCAACGCTGATTGGTTGCACAGAAACTAACCGGGGGTTTATTTAGACCTAACTGCATCATTAACAATGGGGGACCCACATGTCACTATCTCCAACTAACCTTAATCAACCTAAAAAATGACGCCGCATGTCAGGCATGACCGGGGTTAACTGCCGGCGACCTTAAATCACAGCGGCGTTCCGCCAGAGGCCACGACAGCGGCGTTGGAGGCTACCAGGGCGTCGCTTGCGCTCGCGCGCATCCATAGGTGGTCGTAGGAGGCCGTGCAATGGCCGGAAGTAGGCTACCAACGAGCTGAGCAGTGGCAGAGGCACGGCTCCTATGATGTCGGTGTTACAACACGAAGCCAACCGAACTAGAAAGCTGGGTGGAATCTATGGACCTATTGGGGCACGGCAGGTAGCATAACGACGCAAGGGGAGCTCGGGAACAAGGAGCACCGCGACCATGGCGGACAGCGGTGCTGAGCTCGCTTGGACAACGACTACAACACAAGTGCGATCTCTAAAGGAGAGGGGAAATTGAGAGAGGCTTCCTGTGAGTCTAACGGTGGCGAAGGCTAGGCCGGAGCTCTTCTATGCACGGCAAATCATTCGTCAGCGTCCGGCGGCCGCAGTCGGAGAAGACAGCCCGATTGCGTCAACTCCGGGCATGTGGGCTTGAATCCTTCGGTGCAGAGGACCGGCGTGAGATTTTGGAGCCTCTAGACATGGTGGTTTGGCTAGGGGTGGCTGGTGGCTACGTCGACAGCTGGCGGCGCTCTGTAGTGCTCGGTGCGTGCTCCAATCTGAGAGAGACAAGGAAAGAATGAGCCATGATGCTCCTAGTTCAACCCCAGCCCGACATACTGGTTGCCGCTGGCGACCCCCGGCTCCCCGCACCTGTCGCCGCCGGTGGCCAGGCCATGTGCATCGCCGGCTGGCCGAAGATGCCTGAGGCTACACAGGGAAGGAGGAGGAGACCACACGGTTAGCAAAACAGCCTTGACCGAGTCCAACTCAGCAAAACCACCTGACCAAATCCACTTTGTGTGAGTATTGAACGGTATTGCTTCTATTAAGGGGTTAAGCGAACCATTTTGGACTTCAGGGGGTTATGTGAACCGTCGACTTTGTTCAGGGTAGTAAAATGGACTTTTTTCAAATAACATAGCCGAAGCAAGTTATCCCTACAAAATCATATAGTCTGGCTATGGTCCATCTTCCCCACACAAAATATTCATATCATGTACAACCCCGGTTTTAGCCAAGCAATTGGTTCATACTTTTTAACGTGCTTCAGCCTTTTCAACTCTTACGCAATACATGAGCGCAAGCCATGGATATAGAACTATGGTGGAAATAGGTATAATGGTAGGGGTTATGTGGGAACACAAAAAAGGAGAAAGTCTCACATCAACGAGGCTAATCAACAGGCTATGGAGATGCCCATCAATTGATGTCAATGCAAGGAGTAGGGATTGCCATGCAACGGATGCACTAGAGCTATAAGTGTATGAAAGCTCAAAAAGAAACTAAGTGGGTGTGCATCCAACTTGCTTGCTCACGAAGACCTCGGGCATTTTGAGCAAGCCCATCATTGGAATATACAAGCCAGGTTCTATAATGAAATTTGCACTAGTATATGAAAGGACAAAATGAGAGACTCTCTATCATGAAGATCATGGTGCTACTTTGAAGCACAAGTGTGGTAAAAGGATAGTAACATTGTCCCTTCTCTCTTTTTCTCTCGTTTTTTTATTCGGGCCCTTTCTCTCTTTTTTATGGCCTCTTTTTTTTAGTCCGGAGTCTCATCCCGACTTGTGGGGGAATCATAGTCTCCATCATCCTTTCCTCACTTGGGACAATGCTCTAATAATGATGATCATCACACTTTTATTTACTTACAACTCAATACTTAGAACAAAATATGACTCTATGTGGATGCCTCCGGCGGTGTACCGGGATATGCAATGAATCAAGAGTGACATGTATGAAAGAATTATGAATGGTGGCTTTGCCACAAATACAATGTAAACTACATGATCATGCAAAGCAATATGACAATGATGGAGCGTGTCATGATAAACGAAACGATGGAAAGTTGCATGGCAATATATCTCGGAATGGCTATGGAAATGCCATAATAGGTAGGTATGGTGGCTGTTTTGAGGAAGATATAAGGAGGTTTATGTGTGATAGAGCGTATCATATCACGGGGTTTGGATGTACCGGCGAAGTTTGCACCAACTCTTAATGTGAGAAAGGGCAATGCACGGTACCGAAGAGGCTAGAAAATTGCGGAAAGGTAAGTGTGCGTATAATCCATGGACTCACATTAGTCATAAAGAACTAATATACTTATTGCAAAAATTTATTAGCCCTCGAAGCAACGTACTACTATGCATTCTCCTAGGGGAAGGGTTGGTAGGAGTTAACCATCGCGCGATCCCGACCGCCACACAAAGGATGACAATCAATAAATACCTCATGCTCCGACTTCGTTACATAACGGTTCACCATGCGTGCATGTTACGGGAATCACAAACTCCAACACAAGTATTTTTCAATTCCACAATTACTCAACTAGCACAACTATGATATTACCACCTTTATATCTCAAAACAATTATCAAGCATCAAATTTCTCATGATATTATAATTAAAGAAAATTACCATGATATTTTAAGACTCTCAAAATAATATAAGTGAAGCATGAGAGATCAATAGTTTCTATAAAACAAATCCACCGCCGTGCTCTAAAAGATATAAGTGAAGCACTAGAGCAAAAACTATATAACTCAAAAAATATAAGTGAAGCACATAGAGTATTCTAACAATTTCTGAATCATGCGTGTCTCTCTCAAAAGGTGTGTACAGCAAGGATGATTGTGGCAAACTAACAAATAAAGACTCAAATAATACAAGACGCGCCAGGCAAAACACATATCATGTGGTGAATAAAAATATAACTCCAAGTAAAGTTACCGATGGAAGTAGACGAAAAGAGGGGATGCCTTCCGGGGCATCCCCAAGCTTTGGCTTTTAGGTGTCCTTAGATTATCTTGGGGTGCCATGGGCATCCCCAAGCTTAGGCTCTTTCCACTCCTTGTTCCATAATCCATCAAATCTTTTACCCAAAACATGAAAACTTCACAACACAAAACTTAACAGAAAATCTCGTGAGCTCCCTTTAGCGAAAGAAAACAAAACACCACTTCAAGGTACTGTAATCAACTCATTCTTTATTTATATTGGTGTTAAACCTACTGTATTCCAACTTCTCTATGATTTATAAAGTATTTTACTAGCCATAGATTCATCAAAATAAGCAAACAACACACGAAAAACAGAATCTGACAAAAACAGAACAGTCTGTAGTAATCTGTAACTAACGCAAACTTCTGGAACTCAAAAAATTCAGCCAAAATAGGACGACCTAGAAAATTTGTTTATTGATCAGCAGAAATTGGAATCAATATTTTATCACGTTCTGGTGATTTTCAACAATTATTTTCGTGAACAGAAAGTTTCTGGAATTTTCAGCAAGATCAAATAACTATCATCCAAGAAGATCCTATAGGTTAAACTTGGCACAAACACTAATTAAAACACAAAAACACATCTAACCAGAGGCTAGATAAAACATTTATTCCTAAACAAGAGCAAAAAGTAAAAAAGTAAAAATAAAATTGGGTTGCCTCCCAACAAGCGCTATCGTTTAACGCCCCTAGCTAGGCATAAAGGTAAGGATAGATCTAGGTATTGCCATAATAATAGGATAGATCATTAAAACTCATTTCATATTCTCTACGTTCAGCAGCGAGTTTTCTTTGAGGTGCAAAGAGAGCATCATAAAACATGTGACAAACACATCTAAGTCTAACATACTTCCTATGCATAGGCATCTTATAGGCAGACAAATTATCATAGCAACCAAAAACTAGCATATGCAAGGAAGTGGAAAGAAACAATAGCAATCTCAACATAACGAGAGGTAATTTATTATCATGAAAATTTCTACAACCATATTTTCCTCTCTCATAATAATTACATGTGGGATCATAAGAAAATTCAACAAAATAGCTATCACAATAAATATTTTCAACACGATCCATATGCATGCAAAGTTGACACTCTTCCAAAATAGTGGGATTAACATTAACTAAAGTCATGACCTCTCCAAACCCACTTTTATCAAAAATTTCATAAGATGGAACCTTCTCCAAATATGTGGGATCTAAAGTTGACACTCTTCCAAACCCACTTCAATATTGTTGCAAACACTATTATCAATCTCATATTCATCATGGGGTGTAAATAGATTTTCAAGATCATAAGAAGAATCACCCCAATCATGATCATTGCAACAGATAGTAGTCATGACAAAACTAGCATCCCCAAGCTTAGGGTTTTGCATATTATTGACATCAAGAGAATTTATAGTAAAATCATTGCAATCATGCTTTTCATCGAAGGAACTATCAAGTATGGGTGCAATAGCAACGATCTCATGTTTAACATAAGGAACTATAGCAAATTCATCTTCATAAATATTGGCATCATGGCAACAATAATAGCAAGCATCATGTTCATCAAGGGATAGTTCAATCAAATCATCGGAATCATAATTATCTATAGATTCATGCATATCATTATTTTCTTCCAAATCAACGGTCATTTTCTCAATAAATTCTTTGACATAGACATTATGAGCATAGTTTTCATAGCAATATTTAAGTATGTCAAAAATTTCAGATTCGTAGAGAGTAATATCATACTTTTCAATCAAAGAAGCAACTTCATAAGCACCCTTAAAAGCAACAAATTCTTCAATTTGTTCGATATCGTAGTAACTATAAACACCCTTTGCATAAGAAGATAAGATTTCATTATCATTAAACTCACATAGGTAGGGAAGGTGTTTTTTAGGGTTCTTAGAGCAACAAGTAAAATCACAAATTTCACAAAGATTCCAAGCATAGCATAGCAAACTATTTATATGATACCATAAGAGCTTCCCTTTTTCAGACAAAAGGTGACGCACAAAATGAGCATGCTCATCTAAAGATTTCCCATCAACTAGGCTAGTTGGGGTTTCAGCACGAGCGCACAAGGATCGAAGATGATCCAAGTAGAACACTTTAAGTGGATCCATATCAATAGATTTTTAGCAAGCAAAGATGCAAGCAAATAGAAGGCACATGGAAACACAAACAGAAAGGCATACGAGAAGAAGGCGAATAAAACGGCAAGGGTGAAATGGGGGAGAGGAAAATGAGAGGCAAATGGCAAATAATGTAATGCGGGAGATAAGGGTTTGTGATGGGTACTTGGTATGTTGACTTTTGCGTACACTCCCCGGCAACGGCGCCAGAAATGGCTCATTGTCGGGAGTCCAAATCTTGACTTGACCTTGCGTAAGCCTCCCCGGCAACGGCGCGAGAAATCCTCCTTGCTACCTCTTGAGGATTGCGTTGGTTTTCCCTTGAGAAGGAAAGGGTGATGCAGTAAAGCTGCGTAAGTATTTCCCCTCAGTTTTTGAGAACCAAGGTATCAATCCAGTAGGAGGCCAAGCACGAGTTCCTCGCACCTACCCAAACAAATAAAATCCTCGCAACCAATGCAATAAAGGGGTTGTCAATCCCTTCACGGTCACTTGCGAAAGTGAGATCTGATAGATATGATAAGATAATATTTTTGGTATTTTTATAATAAAGATGCAAAGTAAAATAAAAGGCAATAAAAATAGCTAAGTGTTGGAAGATTAATATGATGGAAAATAGAACCGGGGGCCATAGGTTTCACCAGTGGCTTCTCTCGAGAGCATAAGTATTACGGTGGGTAAACAAATTACTGTTGAGCAATTGACAGAATTGAGCATAGTTATGAGAATATCTAGGTATGATCATGTATGTAGGCATCACGTCCGCGACAAGTAGACCGACTCCTGCCTGCATCTACTAGTATTACTCCACACATCGACCGCTATCCAGCATGCATCTAGAGTATTAAGTTCAAAGGAACAGAGTAACGCTTTAAGTAAGATGACATGATGTAGAGGCATAAACTCATGCAATATGAAATAAACCCCATCTTGTTATCCTCGATGGCAACAATACCATACGTGCCTTGCTGCCCCTAGTGTCACTGGGAAAGGACACCGCAAGATTGTACCCAAAGCTAAGCACTTCTCCGATTGCAAGAAAGATCAATCTAGTAGGCCAAATCAAACTGATAATTCGAAGAGACTTGCAAAGATAACCAATCATACATAAAAGAATTCAGAGAAGATTCAAATATTGTTCATAGATAAACTTGATCATAAACCCACAATTCATCGGTCTCAACAAACACACCGCAAAAGAAGATTACATCGAATAGATCTCCACAAGAGAGGGGGAGAACATTGTATTGAGATCCAAAAAGAGAGAAGAAGCCATCTAGCTAATAACTATGGACCCGAAGGTCTGAGGTAAACTACTCACACATCATCGGAGAGGCTATGGTGTTGATATAGAAGCCCTCCGTGATGGATGCCCCCTCCGGCGGAGCTCCGGAAAAGGCCCCAAGATGGGATCTCACGGGTGCAGAAGGTTGCGGCGATGGAATTAGCTTTTTGACTCCATATCTGGTAGTTTGGGGGTACGTAGGTATATATAGGAGGAAGAAGTACGTCGGTGGAGCAACATGGGCCCCACGAGGGTGAAGGGCGCGCCTAGGGGGGGTAGGCGTGCCCCCTACCTCGTGCCTTCCTGGTTGATGTCTTGACGTAGGGTCAAAGTCCTCTGGATCACGTTCGTTCCGAAAATCACGTTCCCGAAGGTTTCATTCCGTTTGGACTCCGTTTGATATTCTTTTTCCGCGAAACTTTGAAATAGGCAAAAAACAGCAATTCTGGGCTGGGCGTCCGGTTAATAGGTTAGTCCCAAAAATAATATAAAAGTGTATAATAAAGCCCAATAATGTCCAAAACAGAATATAATATAGCATGGAACAATAAAAAATTATAAATACGTTGGAGACGTATCAATTGGCGACACCATAGCAAGACGATGCCAATAGAAGATACACCCTTGAGGAATAAGGACATGAAGACCAAGAGGAGGGTGACACCTTTGAATTTTCCCCCAGGATGATGCAACGTTGGCCTACGATGATCAGGGCATAGGATATGCAAGATCATGATATACATCGTTAGTAGAGCAACCCTGTCCTTATCATTGTTGTGTCGGCAACTACCGGTGGATGAGAACGCAACGGTTCTCGGCATCCCCCGCTCTCGGTGACGATACTGTCAACAGTGTGTCCGGTAGATTGGACCTCTACTATGCCTTGTTAGTGTCATTACATAAAGGATTGCCTACCTGGTACCCTCGACGCCTTAGAAGGGAAAAGGGATCGTCATGATTAAGCAGACAAGAGAAGACCAAGTCAATGCCAGCTACGAGGAGCCACCTTCGCCCCATCACTTCAACAGACGATAAGTTGTTGAAGACTCTTCAGGCTCAACCTGGATCGTTTCATCGAACAACTACAAGAGACGTAGCGACACCTGAGGAAAATCCAGAAGACTGCACGAGACACGGAGCAAAGCACGACTACTGAGTCCAAGAACCCCTAGGGTAGGATGAGTCGTGTACCTCCTATGCGTGGTCGAGTCTGTATGATGGTTCGAATAGAACCATGATTGTGTGTTGCTTGTTTTTATTTGTTTGTGTTTTGATATAGGTCGCACTTTTTACCTAGGCAACAAGTACGTGACTATATCACCTTCCATACCTTGTTTCTTTTGTTTGGCCCATTTTGCACTTGTTTGTTTGTATTTGCACTATATAACTGCCTTTTTGGCATTCCCCTCCTCTATGCTACTTTTCCCTCTCATCTCTCTCCTCAGCTGGAGACCGACAAGAAAAGATACACCAAGGATTCTACCTCGGCAACCAACTAGCAATGAAGACTTTTGCTACCACCTCGTCGACCAGGTGCAACCCCCGTAGGGTTATGTTTAACCCTCCAGACTGGATACCCATCCCTAGACCCTTCGAGACTTCACGACATACCCCAACTTGAATTCTTAACCATGTGCTTAACCCGCATAATTGCAGGAGAACCAGTTGAGCCCCAACAAACCTTTGCTTAGTACATGGTTCATTAGGGAACTAGTGGACATAGTGAACTAGCACATTACGATCCTAATATAGCACCAGAAAAGATGATGCCATAGGGAGGACCAATTTGAGGATATGGGAATAGAGGACAAATGAGTTGATGAGTTTATATTAGTGACCATGGGGAATTATCTGAGACACCTTGGGGGATTATGAGGCTTTCATGTTGGTAGATGAACTTGGTGGGATCGTGTTGATAGAGTAGCATACCATTCATTACCTCGGGAGTAAATTGGATTTTGTAGGACAATTATGATCACACGATGAAATTCTTGAAGGTGTAAGGATTTGACTTAGCCAGGGGATAATTGATATTACGATAATGACTTGGGGGAAACATGTGGTAATTTCCGTTGGACATGTGATTTGGATTTAGATAGGTGATCGTATTGGAGTATAGATGTTGAGTAAGTCTACATGGTTCGGAGTAAACTGGATTTAGACTAATAATCTCGGTCATGATACCATGTTTCTCGGTGGACAATAAGCTAGGAGATTAGATTAAATGTCGGAGTTGATTTAAGGAACTATATAAGCCTGACCTTGGAATTACTTGACCATGATAATGGGAATTGGTGGACTGACTATAGTAAGGACAACCCTTTGAAGTATTTGGGGATTATACGACATTAGGTGGTCATGTGGGAATCCATAGATATTGGATTTGTAGAATTAATGGATTACATAGTGATTGATGGAAGTTAATGGGTTGTGGAGTTGATTCATAAGAAGGAAACAAAATCTTGGAGTGGCTTATGACGTGTTTCCTTAGGATAGGGATCTAATATCTTGACCTTGGAAGAATAAGCTAAGCACTTGGATTGTGATGTTTAATTCAAGCTTAGCAGCTTGTACGTTCTACCCATGGATTTTTGCATAGATATGAGTTTGGGGATAGTTGACATGTATGGTTTTGTTAGAGCTCCTCTTGGGAGTCATGAGGATATGAATAGCATGAGTGATGATTGGAGTTGACCTATACAAGATAATGCTTTCGGTGGTATAAGGTGATTTGTTTGAAGGACTTGGTAGAAGTATTGGCATCTCAGAAACCGAGCTCAAGGATAGGATGACAAACGTTCACTCGCACCCTAGAATCCCTGAAACCCTTAAGCCTTACCAAGCCACAACATGGTCGGATCATGACCGTGGGCTTTGGCTCTAGGTCAAGAAAACCTTGGCCAACACTCAACCGTGACCACCATCGATACCCCAGCCTACTTTTGTACCTCGTGAACCATGTCTTCATGGAGAACTTGGACAGGTTGGTTGTCATCTTTACTATTGAAATACTTTTCTACCTGAAGATGAAAGAAGAACCGTTCTGCTGGTTAGGGAACATCTGAAGACCGCCTTGTCAAGGAGGAAGAACTATACCAACCACCGTCATCAAGAAGTAAACTTCCGCGTCGAAGACTAGGTGTATCTGTGATCCACTCCTCTTAAAGGAACCAAGCATTTACATGTCAAAGAGATGCTCACACCATGGTTATCGACCCCCGTCGAGATCACTGCAAGAAGAAGAGAAGATGGCTATCAGCTAGAGTTACCACCCAAGTTAGCCATTGTGCACAATGTTCTCCACATATCACAACTTCGGAAGTGTTTTCAGCTCCCTAACAAGCACTATCAGGGAAATATACAGGGGCAGAAATTTTCCCCTGACTCGTGCTTGGACAAGCCAAGGACAAGCCAGAGATTAAAGAACCAAGAGATTTGAAGAACCAACATGCAGCTCAGAGAGACCAAGGTCAAGCCAAAGGAGCAAGATATCGGCAAGAGAAGGGCCTCCCTTGCCAGGCAGGCGAGCCCGACAAGGGGCAAGGCCATCACCAGAAGCAAGTGATCAAGGCTCCCTGGTAGAGCCTGTCGGGGGCTCGCGAGGGCTAGACCACCCCACCAACCACTCAAGCATGACCCACATTGTCAATCAGTGCGGTGTCAAGCCGCAAGATGGTTAAGTGGCAGCCATTCGCCACATGGTAGCCATTTCCTACAGAAGAAACCCGCAGATGACACCTGTCCTGCGACGTATCAAGGGAACAGGCGCGGAGCTGGCAAGATAGCCCGGCAGGCCTTGCTGAGCAACCAGTGATGTGACAATAAGCGGTGCATTAAATGCACCCTGTCAGCCCCTAGAGTTAGGTATGATAACACTGTTTGCTGTCATATCAGTGGATAATGACCACTCTGCCACTACGGTGACCCCTTAATCTATAAAAAGAGGCCCGTAGAGTTAGGGTTGGAAAGTTGATGAACCCAAGCCACCATACGCGCGTAGTCACCGCAGCCCAGAGGCAAACCCTGCCGGGCAAGTGTACTGCGCATCACCATCCTCATTCCACCATCCATCTACCAAAGCAGGAGTAGGGTTTTACGCCTCGCGGCGGCCCAAATCTGGTTAAATTGCTTGTGTGCTCTCCGCCGGGCTGCCGTCCGTTGATCTTCTCTTTGTACAATGCGGCGTCCCCCCGCCGAACCAGCAAGGGGCCACCCGGTCCCATAGGTGGCCGCGGATATCCCGCGACATCTTTGGCGCACCAGGTGGGGGCTCGCTTGCGCGAACCTAAAAGCGTGCGCAACGCGTCATCTTCATCACCATCCTCATGTTCAACGGTGCCATCGACCATGGCACCCGCGGAAGCGTAGAAGAGGAGCGGGGCAAGATCCACTCTAGCGCCGTGTGTCGCTCTCCAAGATTTTCCGTAGCGACGGTCACGACCAAGACCATGGTTGGTAACACTGGATTTACCCCGGCGGTTCGTACGGCGTCATCGCCATCCGAACACTGTCCGTACGAAGGGGCACAAGGCATGCGGGCGCGAGCTCCCTCCTTCCTGTCCCTCCACCTCGTCAGCAGTTGAGTTGCTTTAGCCTCGGCATCATCGATGTCGATGATTACCATGCGACGCTCGGTCCAGCATTTTCCCCACCATGGGTAATTCTGAGAAGAATGTTGTTATGAGTCCATCGGCCGATGCCCCGGCAAGCACACTTCGGCGAGGCTGCCTGCACTGGCACAGCCCATGCGATGGCAGCCGCGGCACTGACTTGAGGGGAGGGGAAGCAAAAAGGAAGGAGACCAGAGAAACCCGATGCCATGCCCCTATGCCCGCCAGCTATAAGAAATACATGCCAACCCTTACCGAGAGCAAGGGAATCACCCGATTGCCTTCTACTTCTCCAAGCGCCGCGGACGAGTCGAATGCGCGCGGCCCCGCAGACGGAAAAGAAGCTCAAAACGAAAGCTAAGTCTATGTTATCACTTTTTGTTGATGCGTTTCAGATTCTTGCAGTTGTTTATCCCTTAACTCTAGCGAGTGTTCATATCGAGAGATCCCTCATGCAATGGAACCTCGGCTAGTTTCTTTGATCGCACCATCATCCTGTCCAGAGCCACGCTCGCAGGTCGAGAGGCTGCACCGAGAGCTACTTAGGAAAAACCTGCCGAGATGCATCCATGCCAAGATGATTGATAAGGGCCGGACCCTTACAACAATCGCGGCAATATGATATCGGCAGGCATCCAAAGCGTATATAGGAATTGATCATACGGACACAAACATATATAGTTCAACGGGGTAAACACGCGTTTAAAGAATCAGCAAGGAATATCAGTTTCGCATAAGCACTAGTGATAAAACGACTAAACACAAAATATGCATCATGTTTCGTTATAGAACCAGAAGGAATAACTTAAACGCGAAGAACCCTGTCGGCGCGGGGAGTGGCCTTCTTTTCAGTAGCAGCAACGTCCGCACCCACTGGCGGCTTCCTGAAGCTGTTGTCAAGATCGAGCTCTGGGTGGCGACAAGTGAGGGAGTCCTGGATTGATGGGTCCTCGGATGGTCGGGCTATGTGACATGGGCCGGACTAACGGGCTGTGAAGATACAAGATGAAGGCTTTTCCCCTTGTCCGGATGGGACTCCTTGGCGTGGATGGCTAGCTTGGCGGCTAGTCGCATAGCTTCCTTTCTCTGTAAACCGACTTTGTACAACCCTGGCCCTGATGTCACTTGAAGCTACATCGATATTTCCCCAAAGAGGAAGCGATGATGCAGCATAGCGGCGGTAGGTATTTCCCTCGTAAATGAAACCAAGGTTATCGAACCAGTAGGAGAACCAAGCAACACAATGTAAACAGCCCCTGCACACAAATAACAACACCTCGCAACCCGACGTGTTAAAGGGGTTGTCAATCCCTTTCGGGGTACGACGCTAGAAACGGTGCGTGGACGGGAGAAAGTTCTAATAGATTGAAATAATAGATCGCAATTAAAATAAAGTGCAGCAAAGTATTTTTGTACTTTTGGTTTAATAGATCTGAATAAAAAATGCAAATAAAATAGATCACAAAGGAAATATATGAGTAAGAAGACCCGGGTGCCGTAGGTTTCACTAGTGGATTCTCTCGAGAAAAATAGCAAATGGTGGGTAAGCATATTACTGTTGGGAAATTGATAGAACCTCAAATAATTATGACGATATCCAGGAAATGATCATTACATAGGCATCACGTCCAAGATTAGTAGATCGACTCCTACCTGCATCTACTAATGTTACTCCACACATCGACCGCTATCCAGCATGCATCTAGTCTATTATGTTCATGGAAAAACGGAGTAATGCAATAAGAATGATGACATGATGTAGACAATATCCGTTTATCTATATGGCGGTAGATATAGATCTCGTCTTTTTATCCTTAGTAGCAACGACACATACGTGTCGGTTCCCTTTCCGTCACTGGGATCAAGCACCGTAAGATCGAACCCACTACTGGGCACCTCTTCCCATTGCAAGATAAATAGATCAAGTTGGCCAAACAAAACCCAAATATCAGAGAAAAAATACGAGGCTACAAGAGATCAAAGAAACTCAAATAACTTTCATGGATATAAAAAGATATGACTGATCATAAACTCAAAGTTCATCAGATCCCAACAAACACACCACAAAAGAGTTACATCATATGGATCTCCAAGAGACCATTGTATTGAGAATTCAGTGAGAGAGAGAATGCCATCTAGCTACTAACTACGGACCCCAAGGTCTACAAAGAACTACTCACGCATCATCGGAGAGGCACCAATGGAGGTGGTGAACCACATCCGAGATGGTGTCTAGATTGGATCTAGTGGTTTTGGACTCTGCGGTGGCTGGATGAATATTTCGTCGACTCCCCTAGGGTTTCTGGAATATTGGGGTATTTATAGAGCAAAGAGGCAGTCTGGGGGCACCCGAGGTGGGCACAACCCACCAGGGCACGCCTGGGCCTCCTGGCGCGCCCTGGTGGGTTGTGCCCCCCTTGGGGCAACCCCAGGTGCAACCAGGGCCCATTGCCTTCCTCTGGCCCATAAAAAATCATCATGGAGTTTCGTGGCATTTGGACTTCATCTGATATTGATTTCCTGCGATGTAAAAACATGGAAAAAACAGCAACTGGTACTTGGCACTATGTCAATAGGTTAGTACCAAAAAATGATATAAAATGACTATAAAATGATTATAAAACATCCAAGATTGATAATAAAACAGCATGGAGCAGTTAAAAATTATAGATACATTGGAGACGTACCAGCATCCCCAACCTTAACTCCTACTCGTCCTCAGTAGTTAAGTGATAAAAACAGAATTTTTGATGTGGAGTGTTGTTCATCATGTCATTTCATATTCTTTTCTTTATAGCATGGACATTTGGACTTTTAAGTGATTCAAAGCGATAGTCTAGTTTTGACATAATAATTTAAATACTCAAGCATATGAGCAAGCAACCATGTCTTTCAAAATATCAATGCTAAAATAAGTTATCCCTAGCCCATCATGCTCAAATATTTATCCATTGATGAAACACACTCGAATATTAACTACACCCATACTTAAGTATGATCATATTGCCTCCTAGTTGGTGTTTTTTATGAGAGAAGATGGAGACGCAAATTTCAAAATAAAAATTGCATAAAGTAAAAGAAAGGCCCTTCGCAGAGGGAAGTAGGGATTTGTAGATGTGCCAGACCTCAAAGCGAAAAAATTAGAGATAAAAACATTTTGGGAGGTGTATCCATCCCACCAACAAAAACGACTTAGAGTTGCCAACACTTTCCATGCTAGATCTGCCATAGGCGGTTCCCAAACAGAAAATAAAGTTTATTCCTTTTTCCACCATACTTTCACTTTCCATGGCTAACCGTATCCACGGGTGCCCTCCATACCAACACTTTCCAAGGAATTTATTATTTGACAACATAAAGTAAATTCAATTTTTTTGCATTTCGGGACTGGGCATCCCTAAGACCTTTGCCTTACCCTCATGCAATGACAAGTGAATAAACACTCATCTCGAGAATAACACATCCAGTATGGAAAATATTAGCCACCCGTTACCGTCCTGCGAGCGAAACAAGCACATAAAAGAGAAGTTTATTTTGAAAATTAGAGATCGCATATGCAAATTTGCTTAGAACGGCAAAAGAATACCGCTTATAGGTAGACATAGTGGACTCATGTGGCAAAACTAGTTTAAAGGATTTTGGATGCACAAGTAGAGATCATACTTGGTGCAAAATGAAGGTTAGCAAAAGATTGAGAAGCGACCAACCAAGAAACGAATAATCTCGTAAGAAAGAATTAAGCATAATTAACAATGAGTAATGCACCACAAGTAGGATATAATTTTCGTTGCATGACTATTGACTTTCGTGCATGCATAGGGAATCACAAACCTTAACACCAATATTCTTACTAGAGAACAATTACTCATCAACATAACTCACATATCACATCATCATATCTCAAAACTATTACTAAGAATAAAGTTTATGTTGTCCAATTATCTTCATGACATTTTTTTACTTTATCCTTCTTGGATATCTATCAGTTTGGGACTAATTTTCATGTGTTGCTTTTCACAAGCTCAAACAAATATAAGTGAAGATCATGAGCATAACAAATTTTCTTTCCCTCAAAATAATCTAAGTGAAGCAAGAGAGAATTTCTTCAAAAATAACAAAGCACACCATTCTCCAAAAGATATAAGTGAAGCGCTAGAGCAAGTCCTAGCTCATAAAAGATTTAAGTGATGCATAGAGAGCAATTCTAACAAGTCATGGCATAATTTTAGCTCTCTCAAATAGGTGTTTCCAGCAAGGATTGATGACTTAAAACACAAAATAAAACAAGCAAAGAATCATATCATACAAGACGCTCCAAGCAAAACACATATCATGTGACGAATAAAAATAGAGTCTCGAGTAAAATACCGATAGTTGTTGGAAGAAAGTGGGGATGCCACTCGAGGGCATCCCCAAGCTTAGTTGGTTGCTCATTTTTGGATAATAGCTTGGGATGCCGGGGCATCCCCAAGCTGCGGCTCTTACATCCTTCCTTCATCCATCGTAAGATAACCCAAAACTTGAAAACTTCAATCACACAAAACTCAACAAAACCTTCGTGAGATCCGTTAGTGTAAGAAAAATAAACCACTACTATAAGTGTTGTATCAAACCAATTCATATTTTGTTTTTGTATTATATCTACTGTATTCCAACTTCTCTATGGCAAAAACTCATCAAAGAAAACCATAGAGCCATCAAAATAAGTACACAACACAACGAAAACAGAATCTGTCAAAACAGAACAGTCTGTAGCAATCTGATTTGTTGGAATACTTCTGGAACTCCAAAAATTCTGAAAAACTAGGACAACCTAGATAATTTGCATATTGATATTCTGCAAAAAGAATTATCATTTTATCACGTTCTGGTGAATTTTGACAATTATTTTCGTGAGCACAAAGTTTCTGTCTTTTTCAGCAAGATCAAACAACTATCACCCAAGAAGATCCTATTGGTTCTACTTGGCACAAACAATAATTAAAACACAAAAAACACAATCATAACAGTAGCATAATTGTGTAAACACACAAGAACAGCAAGCAAAAAGCAAAAATAAAATTTATTCATTGGGTTGCCTCCTAACAAGCGCTATAGTTTTACGCCCTTAGCTAGGCATAAAGCAAGGATCTAAGTTTTGTCATCTTTGGTGCGAGATCCATAAGATGCCTTCATGATTGATTCATAAGGTGACTGAATTCTTGTTCTAGGAAAGTGTTCCATGCCCTTCCTCAAAAGAAATTGGAACTTAATGTTGCCTTCTTTCATATCAATCACGGCACCGATAGTGCATAAAAACGGTCTACCAAGAATAATTGGACAAGACGGATTGCAATCAATATCAAGAACAATAAAATCTATGGGCACATAATTCCTATTTGCAAGAATAAGAACATCATTAATTCTTCCCATAGGCTTTTTAATAGTAGAATCCGCCAAGTGCAAATTCAAAGAACATTCTTCAAGATTAGTAAGACCAAGCACATCACATAAAGATTTCGGAATTATAGAAACACTAGCACCCAAGTCAGACAAAGCAAAACACTCATAATTTTGAATCTTGACTTTGATAGTAGGTTCCCATTCATCATGCAATTTTCTAGGAATTGAAACTTCCAATTCCAATTTTTCTTCAAGAGCTTTCATCATAGCATCAACAATATGTTTAGTAAAAGCTTTATTCTATTCATAAGCATGGGGTGAATTTATCATGGATTGCAACAAAGAAATACAATCAATCAAAGAGCAACTATCATAATTAAAGTCTTTGTAATCCAAAATAGTGGGCACATCACTAGTTA
This sequence comes from Triticum aestivum, assembly GCF_018294505.1. Classification (NCBI taxonomy): domain Eukaryota; kingdom Viridiplantae; phylum Streptophyta; class Magnoliopsida; order Poales; family Poaceae; genus Triticum; species Triticum aestivum. The sequence continues at coordinate 169,117,583 of NC_057805.1, read as the reverse complement.
AAGTTTTGACCTCTCCAAACCCACTTTCATCAATTCTCTCAACAAGATTTTCACCCTCCGAAATATTGGGACGCCTTCTACCTAAAGTTGACTCTTCTCCAGTCCCTTTTTCATCATTCTTAACTTTACTAAACAAGGAATCAATAGAAGAAACACAAATCATTTTAAGATCTTCACCACTTTTATCCTCTAACGAGATTGGTTAGCAGCCATTTCATTTACTAAGGTAGCTTGTGCATCGGATATTTTTCCTAGCAAACTTTCGGCAAAAGAATACTTAGATTGGAGATTGCAAACTTCTCTACTAATATCATCAAGTTGTTTTGTGATAGCATCCAGCACAACGGAGTGCTCCTTAAGTTCCTCAGTAAAATACTTATTGTGCTCAAATTGTGTAGTCATATATTCCTTAGTACTTTTCTCAATTTCAAGAAAAATATTTGGGCAAGGAACATCATAATATTTTCTTTGAGGGATCATCACTACGCAAACAAGAGAGCACACAAAACAAATCCGGCAAGAAAACGGCGAACAGAAAAAGAGAGGCGAATAAAACGGCAAATTTTTGTGAAGTGGGGGAGAGGAAAATAAGAGGCAAATGGTGAATAATGTAAATTACAAGGAGATGAGATTTGTGATTAGGAACCTGGTAATGATGAAGATCCTCCCCGACAACGGCGCCAGAAATTCCTTTTGATGTCGCTTGAAGCTACGTCGGTATTTCCCCAAAGAGGAATGGATGATGCAGCACAGCGGCGATAGGTATTTACCTCAGAAATGAAACCAAGGTTATCGAACCAGTAGGAGAACCAATCAACACAACGTAAACAGCCCCTGCACACAAAGAACAACACCTCGCAACCCGACGTGGTAAAGGGGTTGTCAATCCCTTTCGGGGTACGGCGCCAGAAACGGTGCGTGGCTGGGACATAGATTGAAATAATAGATCCCCAAAAAAATAAAGTTCAGAAAAGTATTTTTGTATTTTTGGTTTGATGGATCTGAATAAAAACACAAATAAAATAGATCGCAAAGCAAATTTATGAGAAAGAAGACCCGGGGGCCGTAGGTTTCACTAGTGGCTTCTCTCGAGTAAAATAGCAAACGGTAAACAAATTACAGCTGAACAATTGATAGAACCTCAAATAATTATGATGATATCCAGGCAATGATCATTACATAGGCATCACGTCCAAGATTAGTAGACCGACTCCTCCCTGCATCTACTACTATTACTCCACACATCGACCGCTATCCAGCATGCATCTAGTGTATTAAGTTCATGGAAAAACAGAGTAATGCAATAAGAACGATGACAAGATGTAGACAAGATCCCTTTATCTATATGGCGGTAGATATAGTTCTCGTCTTTTTATCCTTAGTAGCAACGATACATACGTGTCGGTTCCCTTTCCGTCACTGGGATCAAGCACCGTAAGATCGAACCCACTACCGGGAACCTCTTCCCATTGCAAGATAAATAGATCAAGTTGGCCAAACAAAACCCAAATACCGGAGAAGAAATATGAGGCTATAAGATATCATGCATATAAGAGATCAAAGAAACTCAAATAACTTTCATGGATATAAAAACATATGACTGATCATAAACTCAAAGTTCATCAGATCCCAACAAACGCATCGCAAACATCTTATGGATCTCCAAGAGACCATTGTATTGAGAATTCAGCGAGAGAGAGAAAGCCATCTAGCTTCCAACTACAGACCCGAAGGTCTAAACAGAACTAATCACGCATCATCGGAGAGGTACCAATGGAGGTGGTGAACCCTATCCAAGATGGTGTCTAGATTGGATCTGGTGGTTCTGGACTCTGCGGCGGCTGGATGAATATTTCGTCGACTCCCCTAGGGTTTCTGGAATATTGGGGTATTTATAGAGCAAAGAGGCGGTCCGGGGGGCACCCGAGGTGGGCACAACCCACCAGGGCGTGCCTGGGCCTCCTGGTGCGCCCTGATGGTTTGTGCCCCCTCGGGGCACCCCCCAGGTGCAACCAGGGCCCATTGCCTTCTTTCTGGCCCATAAAAAATCATTGTGGAGTTTCGTGGCATTTGGACTTTGTCCGATATTGATTTCCTGCGATGTAAAAAATGGCAACTGGCACTATGTCAATAGGTTAGTACCAGAAAATGATATAAAATGACTATAAAATGATTATAAAACATCCAAGATTGATAATAAAACTGCATGGAACAATCAAAAATTATATATGCATTGGTGACGTATCACGCCCCCTCCAGTGTCTATATAAACAGGAGGGTTTAGTCCGTAGAGGCGACCATAATCATACAGGCTAGACATCTAGGGTTTAGCCATTAGGATCTCGAGGTAGATCAACTCTTGTAACCCCTATAATCATTAAAGTCAATCAAGCAAGAAGCAGGGTATTACCTCCATTAAGAGGGCCCGAACCTAGGTAAACATCATGTCCCCGGCCTCCTGTTACCTTTGATCCTTAGATGCACAGTTCGGGACCCCCTACCCGAGATCGGCCGGTTTTGACACCGACATCGGTGCTTTCATTGAGAGTTCCTCTGTGTTGTCAATAGAAGGATCGATGGCTCGCCTTGTCGTCAAAGACAAAATCACCTCTGGAAGGGCCCTAGCTCCTGGGCAGATCCTCCAGCTTGGCAGTTTCACTATAGGCGCCCAGATCGCCAAAAATCTTCTCCGCATCGACCCCGAAAACGTCAGTAAGATGGATCCGGCAGATATCTAGTCTTTGAATGAACTGCTAGATCGCATCGCCACCCTGGGGGTCGTAACAGATTATGATCTGATTGGGCTTAAACCTGATCAGAGGGAAATCAGGTCCCCAGCTGGTGACAGTTGTGGAGGAGCAAGTCGACGATACCTCTCCTCCTATGCTACGAACGAACTATGTTCGGATCTCCGAGCCCTGCGAGCTGGATACCCATCTTCGAGAAGAGACCTTTCGTCCTCTGAACATAGAACCAGGCGTTGAGCCCAAAAATTCCCGGGACACTTCAGATCCTGGGCCGGTTACCTCAGAAATCTTTCAAATTCCGGACTCCACAGTGGGTCAGGGCTCGGATTTAAGCCCTCCCACCCACCACAAGCAATACTCTCCAAGCAATTCCTGTCCCCCAGACATATGCGACTTAATGTATGTACGACAGCAACCTCGGGAAACAGTCCGTCACTTTTGGGCTAGATTCCTACTTGTTAAAAACAAGATTAAAGATTGCTGCGACGATGATGCGGTATCAGTCTTTTGTCGCAACTGTACGGACGAGGGGATCCTCAATGCCCTCAACCGGCGCCGCATACTACACTTCTGATTTGGCACAGATAGTACAGAAGTACCGCACAATGGAAAGCACCTGGAAAGCCTAGACAGCTCGATGTGAACCACTGGCCTTTAAGCCACCCACCGGCTCGGGCAAAAGGGATGCACCCTCACGGGGCACCTGGTCATTACTCCACAGACAAGAAAATCAAGACCTTAACGGGACATAGAACTATCCTTGATGAATGGTTCGATAAGCCTTGCCAGATACACATGACGCCCAAATCCGAACCAACACATAGCCTTCGGGCATGTTGGATACTTCGACAGGTGGTAAAGAGCGGTGAGGCCATCCTCGCCAACACTACCCCAGAAAAAAACTCCCCGTAGGATAACGATCTCAATGTGCTTACGGTATTCGAGACCATTTCTTCAAACAATCAGGGCAAAAGGGCGCTCCGCGACCTCGTCGAAGTCAACCAAGTAGCCGCAATCAATCCTTGGAATGACATGGCGATAACCTTCAACGCCACTAATGAACCACGGGCCCGATCAGTTCGAGCACCAGCCACTCTAGTCCTCAACCCAATTGTGGATGACCGTCGGCTGACTAAAGTGCTCATGGACGGTGGCAGCGGATTAAACCTCATTTATGAGGACACGCTCGAAAAAATGCAAATGGATAGGAGCCGCATCGAGCAGAGCAGTACAACCTTTCGAGGCATTATTCCCAGTCGAGAAGCGCGATGTTAAGGAAACATTAAACTCGATGTGGTATTCGGCACGCCTGAGAACTACAGGTCTGAAGAGTTAATCTTCCAGGTGGCACCTTTCAACAGCGGGTATCACGCCCTGTTGGGGCGAGATGCATTCACATGCTTTCAAGCTATACCTCATTATGGGTACATGAAGCTCAAAATGCCCACGCCCAACGGAGTTATCACTATCGCTAGTGATCCGGACATAGCACTCCGCGCGAAAAACAAAACCGCATCCCTGGCCCTTGAGGCACTATTCGAGGCCCTTGCGGTCGAGGAGCTCACCGCTCTGCACTCCACAGTGGATAGAGATAACGTAATTCTCGATAAAAGGCCTAAATCCAATTCTTTCAAGCCAGCAGACGAAATAGTCAAATTCCAAGTCCACCCGACGTATCCTAATAAAACAGCAGCCATCGGAGCACAACTGAATCCGGCGGTCGATGCCGCTCTAAGAGCATTCCTATGTGAGAATTGGGACATCTTCGCCTGGCACCGTTCGGATATGCCACGAATCCCACGCAGACTGGCCGAACACATCATCAACATAATAAAGGGGTTCAAGCCAGTCAAGCAGACACTGCGGTGATTTTCCGAACCAAGCGACAAGCTATGGGGGAGAAGCTAGCCAAACTACTTGAAGCCAGGTTTATTCGAGAGATAAAACAGCCTGACTTGCTAGCAAACCTGTTCATGGTGCCAAAGAAGGACAAATGCTGGCGCCTTTGTGTCGATTTTAAAGACCTCCATAAAGCCTGCCCAAAGGACCCCTTCCCACTGCACCGCATCGACCAGATCATTGATGCAACCGCAGGACACGATTCATTATGTTTCCTCAATGCATACTCTGGATACCTTCAAATTAAGATGAAGGAATTCGATCAGGCCGCAACGGCATTCATTACCCTGTACGGGCCTTTCTACTTCAACACTATGCCTTTCGGACTCAAAAACGCCAGTGCCACCTACCAACGCATGATTCAGACTTGCCTGGAAAAACAAATTGGCAAGACGGTGGAGGCATACGTAGATGATGTAGTCATCAAAACTAAACATGTCGAATCATTGGTGGACGACTTACGTCCTACATTCCGCAACCTTCGAACATATGACATACGGCTCAACCCGGAAAAATGTGTTTTCGGTGTTCTGGCCGGAAAGCTGCTCGGGTTCATTGTTTCTAATAGAGGAATTGAAGCAAACCCGGCCAAAATCCGAGCCTTGTCACAGTTGGCAATTCCAACAGACCTAAAGCAGGTCCAAAAACTAGCTGGGTGTGTGGCAGTCTTGAGCCAGTTTATCTCCAGGTTGGGAGAGAAGGCGCTGCCGCTATATCGCCTGCTTCGACGTACCGACCACTTTGAGTGGACGGACGCGGCAACAGCCGGGTTGGAAGAAATAAAAACTCTGCTAGCCAACAACACAATCCTTGTTGCGCCTAACATCGGTGAACCCATGCTACTGTACATATCTGCAACTCACCAGGTGGTGAGCGCAATACTCGTCATGGAACAAGAGAAAGAGGGACATAAATTCCCACTCCAAAACCCGAATACTACGTATCGGCGGTTCTCACACCATGCAAAGATAGCATATGCCGTTTTCATGGCATCTCGAAAGTAGCGACACTACTTTCAAGAGTGTTCGATCACGGTGGCCTTCGAGGTACCACTCAATGATATCATAAACAATCGAGACGCCATCGGCCGCACTACAAAATGGGCCATCGAGCTCCTACCATTCGAAATGACGTACAAACCACGCCGGGCTATTAAATCTCAGGTGTTGGCTGACTTCGTCGCCGAATGGACATAAGCCAAACTCCCTAAAGAGTATGGCACATACTCCAACTGGGTGATGTACTTGGACGACTCTAAAATGTTAGCCGGATTGGGGGCCGGTGTCATCCTAACATCCCCTATATTGGACACAGTCCGTTACGTATTGAAAATCATGTACACGGACTCTAATAACGCAACCGAATATGAGACACTACTGCATGGTCTCCGGATGGCTGTTTCTATGGGAATACAATGCCTTGAGGTGCGCAGGGATTCAAACCTCACAATATCCCAAATAAATGGAGAATTTGATGAAAAGACCCAAAGATGGCAGCTTAACTCAATGCCGTGCTGAAAATATCAGCTCGATTTGAGGGGCTCGAGTTTCATCACGTGGCCCGAGACAGTAACCAAGCAGCAGACATCCTTGCTCGAATGGGCGCTAAACGCGACCACGTCCCGCCTAACACCTTCGTGGAAAGGCTCTTCAAGCCATCCGTGGTATGGCAGGACAAGAGCGGAAATACCAGTCCGGCGCCGATCACCCCGCCCCCCCCGGAGATTCGGACATCATCAGGGGCTCGGGCACAGAATCAATGCCTTCCGCCCATGTAATCATGGCAGTAATCGCCCCATTGACCGAACCCTTCCTGGCCTACCTTAACAGGCCGGAGCTCCCTGAGGACCAGAATGAGGCTCATTGCATCGTTCGACGTTCTAAAGCCTACAAGGATCATGAAGGAGACCTCTATAAGAAAAGCACTACTGGAGTCCTTCAAAGATGTTTCTCCGAAGAGGAGGGACGGTATCTCTTGGCCGAAATACATGCTGGTCTTGGCGGCCATCACGCCGCAGCCCGGGCCCTTGTAAGTAAGGCCTTCCGCACAGGTTTCTTTTGGCCAACGGCCCGGGCAGACGCACAGGACCTCGTACAACGCTGTGTCGGATGCCAGCTCTTTGCCAATCAAAGCCATATGTCGCCCACTGCCCTACGAACAATCCCCATTACTTGTCCTTTCGCGGTATGGGGGCTGGATATGGCCGGACCCCTTAAAGGGGGAAGCCATAAGAAAAAATATGTGCTGGTTATTGTAGATAAATTCACTAAGTGGATAGAGGCCAAACCAGTTAAAACGGCTGAAGCCGGACCGGTGATAGACTTTATATCCGCCGTCGTACACCGTTATGATGTCCCAACAACATTATTACTGACAACGGCTCTAACTTTACAGCCGACGAGGTGAAAAATTGGTGTGCTAATCTAGGTATCAAACTCGATTATGCCTCCGTGTATCACCCCAAAACAAACGGTCAAGTTGAACGGGCCAATGGCTTGATAATGAGCGGAATCAAACCTAGACTAGTGCAATCCTTAAAGGAGTCGGATAAACACTGCGTCGAGGAGCTCGACTCTGTACTCTGGGGGCTGCGGACCACGGCCAATCGCACGACCGGACACACACCATTCTTCATGGTGTACGACGCAGAGGCTGTCCTGCCCTGCGATATTATTCATGACTCACCTCGAGTGCGCATGTACGAGGAGAGAGAGGCCGAGCTCGATCGGCAATATGACTTAGATGGCCTGGAGGAGGAGCGCGATGTCGCAAAAGCCCATTCCGCATTCTACCAACAACAAGCTCGAAGATACCAAATCAGAGAAGTGCGGGCTAAGACTTATAATGTCGGGGAACTCGTTCTATGCCTACCAGAGAAGAAAAAGGACAAGCTCAAGCCCAACTGGGAGGGTCCCTTCATTATAGATGAAGTTCTCACTGGAGGAGCCTATCGCCTTCGCAATGCATTGGACAATCGCTTAGAGCCGAACCCATGGAATGCTGCCAGAATCCGAAGATTCTACGCCTAAAGTCCGGACATATTGTTCGTCACCTTTTTCTCCTTTCTTCAGTTTTTTCCTTTTTCTTTTCGTTTCTTTTAAGACTTCTAGTGTGTGTTCGGTTAAGCCGCACACTTGATGGGTATACATCCTTAAATGTACACACCACACCATAACTGGGGGCTTCCTTCAATAGAAGCTTATTATCCGAGCATAAAGCTCAACATATATATGCGTGTTTTTTGGTCATATGCATCCTGTCTTCACCATTATATGCACCTCTATGACTTAAGTTTTTGCCAAGCTGGGTTTCCTGGCTCCTATGCTTATGCCCTACGTTCCCGCTCGTTCGGCTAGGGCATAAAGGGAACATCTCTGCCATTGTTACAACCGGGTTATCCGGACATGTACCTCAAACGGGTGAAGCCGAAAGCTAGCGTTCTTAAGGAAATAATTGGTCGGCGGACAAAAGACGAACTGCCTTCTTAGCAATATAAACCACCAAAATACAAAGACTCCTGTGATTCTTTCGCATCACGGTTTAGTCATGCATAAATGCATGCCGACCCAGGGAGAGGAACCCTTAACGGAACTATTCTTTCTGCAAGATGTTTCTTACGTTATAAAAGCAATATAACATAACTCCCCGAATACAGTTTGTCTGTTCAAGCATTATGACCGGATCGCCTGGTTTCCGAACATACTAGGTGTTTTCCACAGGTATAGTATTCGGAAACACTCCACCCTTGGGTTTTGGAGGTTAAAGCGGAAAATCTGCCATGAAAATCTTTTACAATTCGGCTGGAGATAAGCTTTGCCGATAAAAGTGTATCACCACATGAAATTACACGCCTACTCTTTGTCTATGCCATCTATCGGTCCGTCTAGTTTACAGTCCTGCTGTGAAAATTTGGCGGCTATCTTTACTTGGTCGTACACCAAGCTAACCGGAATTTCTTGTACGTCCGGTCCCCGAGGTTCGACCCGGGCCATATGGTTCGGGTCAAGTCCGGTATACCATGTTTTCACCATGGCCCAGGCCTCTCGTGCACCTTCTCGACATGCCGATGCTTTCCACAGCTCAAAACAAAGACGAGCTCCCTTGAATTACTCTGCGAGCTCCGCCATTATTCTTGGAGGGGAATCAGATGGCCCTAAAGCCTTCGCAATATTCCACATTGCTTTCCGAGCTCGCTCGTGCAGTTTGGATAGCTCTTGCACAAAGTCGCCTTGAAATCCGAACACTTCTCCCTCGGGCTGCCCAGTTAAGAAACCTACAAGAACAAATCTCGTAAAAAATTTCAATCAGGGGATCTTACGAAAGTTAGGTTCAGGGACATACTAAATATGCCGCCTTTCAGCTTTCGGTTCTTCTTCCAGGTATCCGACAGTTGGGCTCTTACTTCCTTTAGCTCCTCAGCTTGCTTTAATGTTGGCATCCTGTAGTTTGTTCTTCTCATCCCTGGTCCGCGACAGTATACGTTGACTGGCGGCCTCTTGCCTTTCGGGACGCTGTTGATCCGCCTGCGCAGCCTTCATTCTATCCTCCAGCTGATCCAACGATCCTACCACAGTAAACAAAACAATGTATATTTACAAAAAAAACATTGTTGGCGCAGAATCGTATTTTCCGGACAATGATTGACCTTACCATTTGGTGCCTTCTTGGACTTCTCTAGTTCGGCAGTGGTAGCAGTTAGCTTGGTCTGCCATTGTTCAAGCTCCTTGGATAGCATGTCGTTTTTCTCCATGAGTACCTGATAATACAACGATCCTTAAATCAGTTGGGCCAAACTACTTCAAGTCTCGGGGGCTACTGGCACATGAATATTGCATCTACAAAAAGCTCTTACCCACATATCCTTTGAAAGCTGCTGTGTGGCTCCGGTAAGCCCATCCCGAGCAGCTCGAATATATGCATCCGCAGAGTTGAGGGCATGGAATGCCTCTACGGTAAAACGGGGATCGCGCATGGCCTCTTTCCTCCACTGATGATTCATCGCGCTCTCCACTTCGGAATTGGTGACAGATACATTATCTGAATCCTCTTGGAGATGACAATCCGGCATTTTACCCATATCAACCCTAGTCCTTATGGTAGGGTCCAGGGCCGAATTGGTCGACGCACGGCCGGCGAGGTCCCCGGATGTAGTCCGGCGTATGCTCTTCCTGCAAGATGGCCCAATGAAAAATGTCACAATTTGGTCTGTCCACCGGGTGCGTGATAAAGAACTATACCTCTTTGGCGAAGGCGGGGCGCGGTAGTATCACCATTGTCCTTTCTTTTTAAAGACCCGCCCTGCGCATGTATCACCTTCCTAGAAGAAACCTTCGATACAGCTCGGCGAGCCGAGCGTCACCCCTTCGGAGCATGAGAAAGTGCGGTAGGTGAGGTGCGATGGGAAAACTCTTTAGGAGGAGACGTCTCCTGGGTACTTACATGGGAGGAGGGGAGAAGGCCGGGGTAATCAGCTATAATGGCCACTTCCGTGCCATCATAGCTTGCCTGATAAAAAACACCCTCCTTAAGCTCTATAAAAATGTCTGGATCATCTTCATATCCGGGATCTATGTCCCGATCATGATCCTCTGGCTGCGAAGCAGGACTGTAGATCCCCTCGACGATCTTTCTCCATTCCTATTACAAGCAGCCGGATTAAATTCGACTAGCGTAACTCTGGAAAAGAGTTGAGTGAAGCTGATCATCAAAAACTTACCCAGCCGATGGGGTTGTACATGGAAAAACCTTCTTGGCACTTCAAGCGAGTGAAGTCTTCCTTCCCCCCTTTGAAAATATCAGCTAAGATGGTGGCCAGGGCGGCAAAGTTGTAGGGACCCTTGCGTAAACAACGAGATGCATCGTCCTCCTCGTTGTAATGCCACATGGGGAAACCCCTAGATTGGAGCGTGTGGACGCATCGCGTTATTGAAATCACCATTACCTCAAATATTGATAGCCCGGAGTTGGCAAGTACTATGATCTTACTTGCTAGTCTCGCAAATTCTGCACTATCTTATTCTTCGAGGCTTTGGGGACTCCAGCTGGCGCGCTTCTTTAAAGGATCATTGGAGAATTCGGGAAGACTATGCCGGATTGGGTCCGGAAGAATGACGTCTTCAATATAAAACCACTCCGAGGGCCAGTCTTCGGATGCCTTCTTCGGAGTGCCGGTCGGGTATCCAGTCCCGGCTATGCGCCATACTTCGGCGCTGCCCACCTTGAATATGGACCCCTTTTGGGAGCGAGGGACGAGGCAGAATAATTTCTGCCATAGCTCGAAATGGGCCTCGCAGCCTAGGAACAACTCGCAGAGAGCAACGAAACCCGCAACATGCAGAATGGAGCCCGACGTCAGATTGTGCAGTTGAAGCCCATAATATTCCAGTAAACCTTTGTGGAAAGGATGAATAGGGAATCCTACGCCTCTCAAGAGGAAGGAGACAAAGCAGACCCACTCCTCCTTAGAGGGATTGGGGAAATTTTCCACCAGGGCTTCGCCGTCGATGGAAGTTAATCGAGCCTGAACGCAGACTAGATCTGCGGGCGGAAGATATCCCTGCATCTGAAGTTTTCTCAGATGAGCATGGGATACCGAAAAACTTTCCTAGTCGCCTTTTTGAGGGCCATTGGGGCGCGAGGAAGAGCTGGGAGCACTAGCCATGTTGGGGTGATTTCCTATGGCGAGTTCTAAGGATTTTCCATGTTGGGAATGGTCGCTCAGATCTAATCTCCTTAAATAGGCGCCTCTCCCGCACGGTCAAGGGGTTATTTGTAAAAGAACACCTAGATTGTTCACATTCGTTTGACACGTGGAAGCCGAGGCGGCGGTAGCAAAGAAACGATAGAAAATGGTATTTAATGTGCAACCGAACTATCATCAGGCAGGAATATAACGGAGAACCGCCTTGCAAAGCCGAAGAAATAAGGTGGATAATACATCGTTGTTGAAGGCAAGTTCGGGGAATACTGAGGGAGTCCTGGATTAAGGGGTCCTCGGATGGTTGGGCTATGTAACATGGGCCGGACTAATGGGCTGTGAAGATACAAGATGAAGGCTCTTCCCCGTGTCCGGATGGGACTCTCCTTGGCGTGGATGGCAAGCTTGGCGGCTAGTCGCATAGTTTCCTTTCTCTGTAAACCGACTTTGTACAACCCTGGCCCCCTCCGGTGTCTATATAAATCGTAGGGTATAGTATTTAGTGGTGATCATAATCATACAGGCTAGACATCTAGGGTTTAGCCATTACGATCTCGAGGTAGATCAACTCTTGTAACCCATATACTCATTAAAGTCAATCAAGCAGGAAGTAGGGTATTACCTCCATTAGGAGGGCCCGAACCTGGGTAAACATCAAGTCCCCTGCCTCCTGTTACCTTTGATCCTCGGACGCACAGTTCGGGACCCCCTACCAAAGATCGGTCGGTATTGACACCAACAACAGGCGATGTTGCTCATGACCATGAAGAGGGCGTTGCGAGTGAGCCTCTGCGACTTGGTCGTGAAATGCTCGGTCCTCCCCTCTTCATGCACCTTCAACTTGTGGATCAACTCGTCGAAGAAGGTCCCCAGCTTGACACTCGGGACCTCATGCTCGCTGGCTGAGTAGACTGGGTCGTCCATACCCATCGCCGCAGCTTGGGCGCCAAGACGTTCTGCAATGTCAATCAAGATCTTAATCCAGAGGTTGCTTATGTCAACCGGATTATCCAGCCTATCCTCTGCATCTTACCAGAGACTCATGGTGTTTTCCAACTCCTTAGATAGCAGCTGCTGCTGGGATTCAAGGGACTCTGCCGACCGCTCCAGTGAGCCGATCCTCGCCTTCATATCAGTCATGTTGCTATTAGCGGTCTCAAGGCTCTGAGTCTTGGAAGAAAGCTGCGACTGCACATCAGCCAGGTGAAGTTCTGCTTGCCATGCCTCTTCTTTGAGTGCCTCCACCTCCTTGGCACTCCCGGCAAGGTCTTCATTAAGTTTGGCCACCTACCGGTCGAGCTCAGCCTTGGCAGAGGATGCGGCATCCAGATCTTCAACAAGCTTCTTCAGCTGGGCAGCATGATCAGTAGCAAGGGTGTCCAAAGCAGCCCCATGCTTGTCGTTCAGTTCTTTGGTTCGTTGCTGCACCAAGGTCTCCAAAATCTCATCCCTGGCGCAGAGGGTGGCTTCAAGATTCTCCTCCCGAAGGGAGATCTCTTGCTCCCTGGCATCTAAAGATGTTTTGTGATCCGCCAGGCGCCCCTCCCGAGCCACTACATCTTCCCTCATCGTCTGAAGGATCTCTTGCTACTTCATGAGCGCCTTGAACTGCTTGTCATGCCATTCACGCAATTCCAGGCACTTGTCCTTCAACTTCTAATCCACTTTGTCGGCGCATTCACGCCGCTCCTTGAGCTCCTACCACTTCTGATTGTGTCGGGCCTGCATTTCCTTCAAGCCCACCGCCATGGACTCGATGAAAGACAAGTCCATGGTGATGGTAGCTAGGTCGTCGACCTCCCCACCTCCCAGACATAGCGGTGCCAAAAGACGCTAAAGCTCTTCATCACGCTCTGCGTCTGTCAAGGATGGCCCGGGAGCTCCGATATCAGGCAACAATGACACCACGACCAGCGTCTTCGAGGAAGACGGCGGGGCATCAGCAGCGCCCCCGGGGGAATGGAGTGGACCCATGGTTTGAAGAGGAATCTTCGCCTCGATAACCACTTCCTCAACTGGGGCACTTTCTAGAGAATGTTCCATCACTGCCAAGGGACCTTGTGTTCCCCCGACAGCGAGATCCTACCCCTCAGTAGCCGCGACCTTCACGGCTTCATCTGTGGTAGACCTCCCTATGTCCGCCACCATCTCCAACAAGTCTGGTTCTTCGGCCTGGGGGTCTGTAGATAGAAGGGGCCAGTGAACAAACGGAATGATGGAAGCCTCGAAGCAAATAAAGAAGCAAGTGGAGGCAGCCAGAGTATAAAAGAAAAATTTAGTTAGATACCTGGGGAAGTCTGCTGGGCAAGGGTCTTTGTTTCCCCGGCAACAGTCATTGCTGGGTCGTGAGCTTTTTCCTCTGCTGGGGTAGACTCGGCAGCCTTCTACGCCGTCCCTGCCACGGAGGATTCCATGACAATATCTTCGGCTTGGCTGGCAGGGTAGAAGTGCTCCTCAAGGAGCGGCTCACCCTGCGTGACCTCGCCCCCTCCGCGTGAAGGGTCGGGAAGGCCGTCTCCACCATCTCTGGCAGGTGGGGTCAAGTCTCCGCTCTCAGACCGGGGGCTGAGTTGGGGGCTCGGCACGGGATCTTCTGCATCCTTCGCTACCGAAGCCGAGCCCACTACGCCCTTCAGTGACCCGAGGCACCGGAGTCTCTTCCGGGAGTGGTGGACAAGGGTCTCCGCGTCCTCCTCCACTTCCCTGCCGGCAACAACAAGAACAAGAGGTTAGTTGGCATAAGCATTCAAATCTGCTTAGGAAGATATCTACCACAGAAAGAAATCCTCCTTACTCTTCCGCAATAAGCATGGAGTTCAAATTGAAGTCTGTGGGAGGAGGGGACTCCCGTCCTCTCTTCACAGACGGATGGGTGGAACTCCCCGGCAGCTTTGGTGCCTGCCGTGACATCAAGAGCTCCGGGGTGGGCGAGCTCTGCGAGGAACTCGAGCCAGAGTGGGGGCTGGACTCCTCCTCTGAGACCACCGACCGCTTGGCAGAAGATGACCTGGCCCGAGCAAGATGAGGGATCGGCGACACAACCCCTTGGCCTTGGTAGTCTTGGTGGAGATCTTCTTCACCCTCTTGGTGGGTGGTGCCGGTTTGGAGGACGCCGCTCCTCGGACTATGGCGCGCCTATGGGTGCGTTGGTCTGGGTCCGGTGCGGGGGCTTGGGGCCCTGCCGCAAGCCACTCCTCTTCAAGGGCCGCTGTCGCGCCCTCCTCCCTCTCCTCCTCCTCTCCCTCCTGGAGCTCCTTTGCAGCCGTGGCTAGAGCATCTAGCCCGGCGAAGTTATCCCCGGCAAGCTCTCCCCCGGCAGTATCTTCCGTGGTTTGCGCCTCACTGCCGCCCTGGGAAGAGCTCCCGTTCCCAGCCTTCCCCTTACCTTTCCCGTCTTTCACATCCTTCTCCATCTCTGCACAGCGGGCATCCTTGTCCTCCGCGACTCTCTTCAGAATATACGCTACCTCCGCAACAGAGGTACATTTATACATTCCATCTTTAGCCCTGGTGGCCTTCTCCACCAAGGTGCTTGACCACTAGAGCTCTTCGTCCAGAGAAGGGAGCTGCCAAGTGCCCGAGACTCCCTCAGCATTGCAATCCGGCATCCACTTCAGTATTTGATCCCGGGCAGAGTTGATGTTCAGGGGAACGATGGTTGCCGGGAGCTTGAACATCTCGAAACGACCAAACAGCTGGTCGCACATCCAAGCATGACCATAAACTAACAAGTTATTGGCCAACCCCGGCAGCAGTCTCATCCTACCCGCAGCACCGCCATACATCCACGTAGGCCTATCCCTTTTCTGCAGCGGTGAGATGCGGCAGAGGAGAAAATCTGCCCCCAAATGCTCAATGGTTAACTTGGCAGCCGCCAAGCGGATGATCCTATTAATTGTCGGGCGCAACCCGTCATAAGAAAGGCCCTTGGCGCTCCAATCCTTACCGCGCTCGACGCACTCCTGCTGCACTTCACAAAACTCGGGGGCTTCTTTGTCCTGGATCCAACACCAATCCCCTCTCCATTCATCCCATCCCTCACGTTGATACCTCGGGAGGTAATTCTTCTTCGACCGTGGTATCCAGCTGATGATCCCAGAGCGGTTAACTCTGCTCTCCACCTGCGGACGAAGTAATGTCGGAATAGATCTACGTTGGGCTTCACCCCGACGAAATTCTCGCACAAATGCATGAAGATGGCCATGGTCGCCATTGCATTCGGTGTGAAATCAAGGAGGTGAAATCCATAGATGTTCATGATTGCCTCAAAGAACTCAGAAAAAGGAGGGCACAGACCGCAGATGAAATAAGTGGCAAAGAACTGATAAGAATGGGGGGGGGGTCACCTCACGCACTTCGTAGACCAAGGGCGCTCCGTGCCCTTTCTCAACGGGCCGACCCCGCAGATACCCGTACTTCGCCTGAAGGACGGGCCGCTCAAGTTGGAAGGAACGAAGACAACGTCCTTGCTCCGCTTCTTGTTCAGCTCCGCCGACCTCTTGTTCCCCTCGGTGGCGGTCTCTTTTGCCACGGTCGTCGACTTCTTCATGGGTTTCTTCCCCATTGCTGCGGCAATAGGGAGAGGGGAGCAATTCGTTGAGTGGCGATGGAAGGAGAAGCGAGACGAGGAACTGTCGCTTGGCTTGCGGAGGAAGAAGATGGGAGCGGGGCGAGAGACAGATGAATCATGCCGCTCCTATTACCCTGCAGTTAAGACTGGGAAAGTGGGGCAGGAGCATGATGCTTCAGAAAGTTACCGTTTTACCTTAATTGCAACAGTCCCACGACCCCACGACGTGCAGTATTTACGCGAAAGTGGACGTTGGATTGACTAGTCATTGTGGCAAACCATCGCTCACAGCCCTCTCCTGCCACGTGTCCGCGCACTTTTTGGGGCCTAACCCAACGTGCCACGCGACACGTGTGGCTCAGGCCCTGGGGCTTATGTCGGGGAAAATATACAGGGGCAGACATTTTCCCCTGACTCGTGCACGGAAAAGCCGAGGACAAGCCAGGGATTAAAGAACAAGGAGATTCGAAGAACCAACATGCAGCTCAGAGAGACCAAGGTCAAGCTAGAGGAGAAAGATATTGGCAAGAGAAGGGCCTCCCTTGCCAGGCAGGCGAGCCCGGAAAGGGGCAAGGCCATCACCAGAAGCAAGCAATCAAGGCTCCCCAGCAGAGCCTGCCGGGGGCTCGCGGGGGCTAGACCACCCCACCAACCACTCAAGCATGACCCACGTTGTCAATCAGTGTGGTGTCAAGCCGCAAGATGATTAAGTGGCAGCCATTCGCCACATGGCAGCCATTTCCTACAGAAGAAACCCATAGATGACACCCGTCCTGCGACGTGTCAAGGGAACAGGTGCGGAGCTGGCAAGACAGCCCGGCAGGCCTTGCAGGGCAACCAGTGATGTGACACTAAGCGGCGCATTTAATGCATCCTGTCAGCCCGTAGAGTTAGGTATGATAACACTGTTTGCTATCATATCGGTGGATAATGACCACTTTGCCACTGTGGTGACCCCTTAATCTATAAAAGGAGGCACATGGTACTCATAGAGAGGGTTGGAATGTTGATGAATCTAAGCCACCATACGCGCGTAGTCACTGCAGCCCCGAGGCAAACCCTGCGGGGCAAGTGTACCGCGCGTCACCACGCTCATTCCACCATCAATCCACCAAAGCAGGAGTAGGGTCATACGCCTCGTGGCTGCCTGAACCTGGGTAAATTGCTTGTGTGCCCTCTGCCGTGCTGCCGTGCGCTGATCTGCTCTTTGTGCAACGCGACGTCCCCCCGCCGAACCAGCAAGGGGCCACCCGGTCCCATAGGTGGCCGCGGATATCCCGCGACAAGCACGATCTCTACAAGGACACCGATCACCGAGCCATCGACCCCCACCCAACCTGACCCACGCGAGAGACCCCTTAGCAACCTGGATCAAGCAGAACGTCATACACGAAGCCACATCATCAAGTACTTCAAGGTTTAGTGGAGCACCACTCGGAAGCAGAAGCAGTATGAGGACGTGGAGACTACCCCAGGTCCAAGTTTCTGTATTCCTTTCGGCCTAGTTTGGGAATCTCGGGGACGAGATTCTTGTAAGGGGGGTAGGTCTGTCACACCCTGTTTTTCATGTCACAAGACTTCAGTTAATAAATCATGACAAAATGTGGTTTGACAAAAACTTTTGAGTGTTTTGGTCTTTTCTTGATTTGATTTTTGTGTATTGTTTGCAAGTGCTCTAAAAATCAAATAAATCCTCCAGCTTTTATGCCAAAACTTTGTTTTTCCTTCTCCTTGGTCCAAAACTTTGCCCAATGATCATGCCATGTGTACAGGACAGGATAGTATGTTATTACAAAAATATTTGGCCAAAAAGTATTTTCTAAATTAGGTTTTTCCAAAAACCCCTGAATTGAGACTTGAACTACAAGTTCTTAATTTAGGGCATGAAAAATCTTTCAAAAACTATATCACACTCCTATTAGACATTGGACTCCTAAAAACCACAAAAATATTATTTACAAAGTTATTTTTCTATTTTATTTAAAGGTTTTTCTTAAGGCCGGAAATGGTCTTTAATAGGTTTAAATCATTTTAAAGTTTCAAAAACATTTGAGAAAATTTAGGGAAACTCGGAGCACATACATTTTCCATATATATATATATATGTATATATATATATATATATATATATATATATATGAGTTTCAACACATGGTCATGTTCAAAATGTTGGACAAAACCCTCCAGAACCATTTTTGTCCATTTCAAGTATTTGAAATATTTCTATAAGAAATATTTTCAAATAAATCCAGGAAAATTCTAGCAAGTCACACATGCCAAATGTGATGATCTTGCCAAGTTTCATTCCCATCCAAATAATTTTGGTACACAAAAGTGCCCCAAAAACCTCCCTGACCAGATCCAAGTTTGAACAACTTTACACTGCCAACTGCCTCCTTTTGATCCCAATTTTTGTGGACATGTTCAAATCATGAAATGATGAGACTACACCAAGTGGTGCACCAAGGAGAAGAGTCTAGCTTAGCTAAATCTAAGAAAGTCCATTTCTGTTGATTTCTAGGGTTTACAAAAGTCACATTGTGAACCTTGGCCAAAAGAGCTGAAATTTCTACCACAATGGCAAATGATCATGCTCAACACCCCCATCAAGTGGCACAAGGAGTAGTTGAGTGCAAGTGAATCAAACTTGCGTCAAACACCTTCTTCCACATTTCCAAAAACACCATTTTGACCTCCTCCACTAATCTTCATGAGCCAATTTTTTTACCACAACACCTCCTATTCCCCTCATACCTCCAGTAACATTTGCAAGTCCATAGATCAATTATTGGGGGGGGGGGTAAAACCACCTCTTTCTCTCTCTTGACGTGCTCAAATTCCCTGTCCCTCACCACTCTTCTCTCACCAGGGCCACTCCAGGGCATCCAATTCTCCACCCCTCTTCTTTACCATCTCCTAGCACTACCAGACACCCTTGGTCATGCCCACATTGCGTAAAATATGGCCATGCCGGCCACACACATGCTTTGGAGCGTGCTACAATGCGCTCCCGCACTATAGCGGCTCCCTGCCCAACACCTCCAACCACCTCAGCCCTCCCCCACGCACCCGACGATGTGCCTCGACGTCCACGACACGACACGTGGACAGCCCCCTCCTCCCTCTCTCCCCTGGCCGCCCCGCGCATGATAAGACGACGCCCAGCTCCGCCACTCACGGCCCTCGCCGGGGCCCCGCCTCGAGCTCATTCCGTTCTTCCTCCCCCTTCGCAGCACCGTACACCACCCCCACAAACACCATACAACCTCCCCTGCTCTCTCTCATGGCCACCAGAGCCATCACCACGGGCACCCGTGGGCTACGTCCACGGTGAGCCTCGGCCAACCTATTTAAGGCGAGCCCGAGCTCCACTCTCTGCACCACTCACCCCCTCCAACTACAAATCGACCCCTGCACCTCCCGTTCCTCTCCAGAGGGCCTCGAGCTCGAGCTCCGCCGCCTCGGGTCGCCGCTCTCTGCCCCCGCTCTCACTTGATCTGGAGCCGCAAGAGCCCACTGATCATTTCCCCTCTCTCTTCTGCATCGAGTGCAGGCCGAGCGGAGCAGTTCATCCACCTTCCGACGTCCCGCCGCCCTGCGTCCTTGTCACCGATGAACCAGGCCACCCCGGCGACCAACTCCACCTCCATCCGAACGGCGGCAGCTCCCTGAGCTCAACGGAACCCTCTGTGCATCCATCCATGCCCTATATCACCACTGACGAGCTTGCTGTCGCCTCTGGAAGAAGGTCCAGGACGACGGCCGTGGGCCCTGTCTGTCAACCTCACGTCATCACAGGTGGGACCCACACGTTAGGTTTAAAAATGCACACGCGCGCATACGGGTTCGCCCGTCGGCTGAAGGAGTATTTTGCCTTTACGCCTTCGACGTGGTGGCCTCGCGCGGGCTGGATCCCCTCTGGGCCTGTTGCACTGTGGCCTTTCTGGCCCAGAGGCATAGTGCGAGTTTTTCTTTTTCTGTCAATCTTCTAAAAATTCCACAGGATAAAATATTTATCCAAATGCAATAATTCTAATTCCTAAAATCTTATAAAAATCGCACCTATTTAATGGTGTAACTTTCAGGCAAATCCATCAAACTTTTCTGTACTGTTCAAATTTCAATTCAAATTTGAGCATTTATATTCCCCTATGAAAATCCATTTCTAATATTACACAACTCCAAATCCAAAACTAAGAATTTTTGCATTCTTAGTTTTCATCCTAATATTTAACACAAATCAGTGAGCACTTTTATTTTTTGCCTTTTTCTGTTGCTTATTGTGATTGCTTTCGACGATAGTTGATGAAGTAGATGGAGTACTCGGAGTGGGACCAGTGATATATGAAGACCGTGAAGACTTTGTTAAGCCAGGCAAGCAACCCTCCGACCATGTCCATGAAACCCTTTTTATGCATGTCATATAACACTTTATTACAGTTGCATCAGAATCATGTTGAGGTGGTAACCACTTTGCTCGGTTGCCTCTGTTTCTTCCTAGTTGATACTTGCATTGTGCATGACCCTACATTCCTATGAGGGTTATGTAGGTGGGAGTAGATAGGATGCTAAAGTAGTTGCTACGCAAATGGGACGGGTATGCATGGTGTTGGAGACAAAAGTATTCTCAAACACTTTTTGAAAACCCCGTCAGGCGCCACTAATGCCCGAGGGAGATGTTGAGCTAGGTAACCACTTGATAAAGAAGTGGTGTACCGAGGCAAGTGAGTGTGTTGTTTTCCAAAATGGATTGGTTCAAGTTGCGACCGTTACTCCAACCTTACATGCGCAACCACTCTACCCTTATATGGGAAAGGGCATTATTGATTACCCAGTTCGTGCTAACATGGACGCCCGCATTACTACTGACAGGAGGGGCATGATCACTCTCGGGACGGGGTCATGCTTGGATAGGCGGCCATGACTGTTTTCATAGGGCACGGGACACACCGTTGGTACCCCCGTGCTCATGTTATGTGATAGATATGGGAGTGTGGCTCCACTGAACTAAAACATGACTCTAGGACGGGGTTTGTTGCCAATCGAGTGGATTCTGTGCTATTCACGCTAGGGAAACGTGGTGATCGGGTGCTTACCTCGAGTAATTAAGATACAGCGGGTCGTGGATGACACGAAAGCTTCCCAGGTATTGTGGGTAAAGTGTGCAACCTCTGCAGAGTGTCAAACTATTCGAATAGCCATGTACACGGTCAAGGACAGTTGGGTAACCACTCTTGGGCTACGTCCAAATGTTTATGAAACCTGGTGTGTGGGTATGGAAGAGTACTAGGATCAAGTCAAAAGACTTGACTCATTGATTAAACTGGAGTTCATCCAAACTCTGTTTATGTTGATATCTGTAACCGGTCCTCATGGTTACTTAAGTTCTTATGATGCATGCTTTACAAATTGTTGAACATGTCATAGCACTCAAAATTTGCTTTCCGCAAAAAATTACCTATATGATGCATTGCTGTACCTTGTTCCACAACATGGGTTGCTTGCGAGTACATTCAAAGTACTCATTGGCTTGCCACTAGTTATTTTATTGGCCAGGCAAGAAAGAACATGAGATAATGAAGAGTACCTTGGTGACTAACATGCAAGCAAGGACGCTTCCTAGTCAGAATGGCTGTAGAGTTAAGGCAGAAGGCATGGGTGCAAGTTATCGACGGAGATTTCCGTTGAGAAGTTATACTCAAGACTTGACCATAATGGTCCTACTTGTGTAATACGGTATGTATGGATGTAAGAATCTTGTGATTCAGCTTCTGTGTGTTCAGTGAGCATTGACCTCTAGGATCACTGTACATGTCCATTCGGTGATCATGACTTAGGAGTCGGGGTCCCCACAATTGTATACAGAAAGCTTCTACCCAAGACCAAGGCTGAAGCCATTGCGAAAGGCTTCTATCCGTGCATGCACTACTAGAATCAGAATCTTTGCTGTCAGCCGCCTCTTTGCCATCTGCTAGCTGATAGCATAGATGGTCTTTGCCATTAGCTTACAGAAAGCGGATGGCAAAGAAGGAGCATACAGCAAAGATATTGTTTGCCGTCAGCCGTATCTTTGTCGTCCTCTAGTGGACGGCATAAAAGCGATGCCGTCAGCTAGTGGACGACAAAGAGGGAGGGTGTCCCACTAGAGCGAGCCACCTAACGGCCACTTTCTTTGCCGTCCGCTACCCGACGGCAAAGCTTCTGTGCTGTTTGCTAGCAGACGGCAAAGAACGGTGCCCTAACTAAAAAGCCAACACCCACGCCCACCCCTCTCTCTGTCCCCTCTCTCTCTCTCCGCCCCGTGCCCGAGCCGCCGCCGCCCCGCGCCACCCCCGTTGCCGGCTGCCCCGCCCCCATGCCGCCACCACCCCCATCGCCGCGCCGCCCCTGCTGCCGCCGCCACCCCGGCGACCCCCTCCTCCGCCCCACGCCACCCCCGTTGCCGCCCCGCCACTCAGGCGCCACCACCGTGGCCGCCCCGCCGCTCCGGTGCCCTCTCCTCCACCCCAGCATCCCCTGGCGCCCCTCTCCTCCACGACCGCGCCTGCCCCACCGCTCTGACACCCCCTCCTCCACCCCGGCCGCCCTGGCGCCCCTCTCCTCCACCACCGCGGCCGCCCGCCGCTCCGGCGCCCCCTCCTCCACCTCGGCCGCCGCGACGGCCTCTCCTCCACCCTCGCGGCCGCCCTGCCGCTCCGGCGACCCCTGCTCCGGTGAGGACTTGTATCTTTTTTCTATTTTTTTAGATTTAGTTTAGGTTTAGTTTAATTTAGGCTTGGTTTAGTTTAGGTTTACTTTAGGTTTTGATTCTTTTTTTAAGTTTTGGTTTACATTTAGTTTAATTTAAATATTCACTGGAGAACATGTCTTTGTGCCTTCTGGTTTCGCTAACATTCTTTTCTTCATATTACTTGTATGTGCTGTTTAACATACATATCAGTTTGGTTCGAGTGAGACATGCTGATCTATTGGATTTCTGATTAGTTGATCATGATTATTTTGCTCATCATCCTTAGGCTATACATATCTCGTAGTGCTAGAAACTGTAGAATATCATTGCCACATAACAAAAATATGCATGGTAAGTAAGTATTCACTGTGATGGCCGTGTTGAGAACATGGGAATGTTTTCTTTAAATAAAACCTAGGTGTGCTGAAAATTTTGTACCCATTAATTAAAGTGTGCTATAGAAAAGAAGAAGCAATTAGTTTCCATTAATGAGAATTTTCAGATGCAACGAGAAAGATTGATTCTTCTCTCTTTAATGGATGGGGTAAAATCCTAATGAACAACATACATGTACAGCCTTACAGATGAGGTTCTGTTTACCAGCAGCAACCTATTTGACCAAAGTTTTTGCCAGTTCCATTTCTGCTGAAAGGTTGGGATTTTCTACATGCATATATGACAAGCAAATACCTAGTGCAGTGAGTGCAGCTGATCAAAGAAAGGTGGCATGTTGTCCAGCTGTTTTCATACTTCCACTATATATAAGAGACATATATATCAATTTAATTTATCAAATAGGGAGAAAATCCTATGTATAGGTTTTTGTCAGGAGTGTTTGTTGAATCTCCAGATTTTCATGTTTTATACAAATATTATAATAACAATTAATTGTCAAAAACGGCAATTTTTATGTGATATGGAG
This sequence comes from Triticum aestivum, assembly GCF_018294505.1. Lineage (NCBI taxonomy): Eukaryota > Viridiplantae > Streptophyta > Magnoliopsida > Poales > Poaceae > Triticum > Triticum aestivum. The sequence continues at coordinate 169,094,018 of NC_057805.1, read as the reverse complement.
TGAGGAACTGACCATTCAATGATATTTTTTAACCCTATGTGAACTGTTGTCCATTTTAATTCCGCAATGTAATTGTCACTTGGCAAAAAAATATTAAATGAATTATGATATTGGTTGAAGTGTGACAGTAGAAGACATAAGGTCCATGGCATGTCATGCAAAATTGTAGTTGTCTATATTTCACCAAATTTCAAATAATTTTTCCACCAAAAATAAATGAAAAAATATTGGTTACACATGGACCTTGTGTTATCTTTGAATATCACCATCAATATCGTTGGTAGTGGTAATGTTTTATTATTGGTATCACCATCAATTTGGTTTACAGTTTCAGTTTTGTTTCATGTCTAAAGAAATCCCTAGTTTGGAAGGCTTCTAGCTGTTGCCAGCATATGTCCACAAGTGCAATGCTTTTTGAATATGAAATGATGAGTCGGTGTAGTTGATTATCTACTACTCAAAACTTCTTCTGCTGTAATGTTGTTTGATAATGTTGTAAGGGTAGTAATTGGTATCTTCTGTTGCTTACCAGAGATGGGGGAGGCCACCACCGCAGGCTGCTTTCGTCCACACCGGAGTATGACTTGGAAGGTTTTGAGTTCTTCACGATGGTACTTGAGAATTCCTCCAGGAGGCAGGTACATAAAAGGAGAGATCTCCCCTTCACCCATCTCTTTATTATAACTTTGCTGTTTGCTACATCACTCCTTGACCCACGCTGTAGAGGCTGCCTGACACTTTTATGAAGATGCTGGACGGCCATCGGCCAAAGAATGTGAAGCTGCGACAGGCCAGCAGCAGGCTTCGCAGGCTTTGGGACGTGGAGGTGGTGATCAGGAACGACCACATGTACCTGTATCATGGCTGGGAGCAGTTCATCCGTGCCTACGACCTGCGCCAGGAGTACTTCCTTGTCTTCAGGTACGACGGCGACGCCATGCTCACCCTGAAGGTGTTCAACACGACTATGTGCCGCATGCGCTACCAGGACGACGACGATGCGAGTACGCTCTGCCTCTTCTTCCTGTCCATTTGGCTTTGTCTCACACTGATTGTTAAAAATCCTTTGTTGCATTTGGTCAGACAATGGGAGTAGCAGCATCGGCTCTAGCTACAGCAAAAGCAGCATCGAGGACGATCCGGAATGGAGTGGGGTAGAAGAGGAGCAGAGTGGGGATGAGGAGGTGCAGCCTATTCTGTCTGACGATGGCCTCGCAATGGTGGTGGGTGACGATGGCCAAGCGATGGTGGTGGCTGACGATGGGCAAGTAATGGTGGTGGCTGAGGATGACCTAGCGATGGTGCTGCCTGAAGATGACCTTGCGATGGTGGTGGTGCCTGACAATGACCTCACGATGGTGGTGGCACTGACGATCCCACAATCGGGCGACATGACCATGCCAATTGTGCTAGAATAGTACATCCCACTGCCTCGCCGCTATAAGCGCATCAGGATGATGACGGAGAAGAAGAAGAAGAAGAAGGAGTGAAGTATGTCAGGTATGTCAGATCTCCAAAATGATCTATACTTAGCTTTGTTTCCTCCAAAATGACCTAAGTTAGCTGTAATATGCTAAGTTATCTCTAATATGCTTAGTTACCTAGGTTTGCTCAATAATGACATACACTTAGCTTACTTATGTAAAAAGTGGCATAATTAACTTACTTAGGTTTGAAATAGCATAACAATCTTGGTAACCTCATATATGTCATATAGTTAGCTTATTTTCCTCGAAAGCGACATAATAAGCCTGATTAGCTCCAAAAATGTTCAATTTTACCTAAGTTAGCTCCAAAATGACCTAAGTTAGCTCTAAAATGCTAAATTAGCTCTAATATGCTTAGTTATCTTGGTTAGCTCAAGAAAGACCTATACTTAGCTTACTTATGTCAAAAATGGCATAATATGCTTAGTTAACTAAAAAATGGCATAATTAGCTAGGTTAGCTCCAAAATGACCAATTTTACCTAGGTTAGCTCCAATATGAATCATTTTACCTAGGTTAGCTCCCAAATGACCAAGTTTACCTAGGTTAGCTCCAATATGATCCATTTTACCTAGGTTAGCTCCAAAATGACCTATTTACCTAGCTTAGCTCTAAAATGACCTACACACCTAGCATTTTTACCTGTCTTAGTTAGAAGAAGAAGAAGATAAAGAACAGGAGAGGACAAAAAAAGAGAATATAAATTCTTCTTCTTCTTTTTCTTTTTCTTCTTCCTTTTCTTCTTTTTCTTCTAGCTAGTCTTCTTCTTCTTCTTCTATCTTTCATCTTTCCCAATTTGAAGATCTGTTTAGGATAGACGTACATCATTATCAACAAAGGGGGTGGTGGAGTTTAACTGTAGCAAGCCAGCTTTGACTCGGTGGCTATCCTAAACTAGGACTGCAAGTAACTCTTTAAACGTGGCGCACACGAGTCCACATATTCACCATTCAATACACCACTATGGATCCGCTCCCGTCTCCCTACGAGAATGCCATCCATAGCACTCACGCTTATCTTGCGCATTTTAGAGTATCCACTTTCACTCTTCTATGAACTGTACAGGCAACCCAGAAGTCCTTTACCACGGACACGGCTATTCGAATAGATCATTTATAACCCTGCAGGGGTGTACTTCTTCACACAAGTTTCCCCCACTTAGCGTCTGCACACGACATGTGCTCGGCAGACTTCAAGAGAAAGCCGACGTGGGTGTAGACCATGACCTGACTAACCACACAAGTCTCTAGTCCAGGTTTATCGCATATTCGGGTTCCATCCGCGAGGAGATCCGGCCGGGGTTTCGCTCACAGCCCCAAATGATGTGTGCAGGGTTCCCGAGACACTAAACGGGTGACTCGGTACACCGGGCCACGGTGTATCTACCGCATCATAGCCCACCCCTAGGGTCAGCGCTAAGCACAGCCTCCAACACATATCCTACAAACACCAGAAACCAGTTGCAACTCTTGGACAGAGGACAAGGGCGGTTAATAAGTTGAGCGGGGTCATATTTCAGGGCCCAACATGTGGTAGTAGCTATTCATGGATCACAAACACATAACTTAGTTCTTGAGGACGGCTTCAATGAGACAACCCACCATGTACTCCTACATGGCCTCTCACCGCTACCTTTACCAAATCGTGTTCACACACTTATCTCACACACAGTAGGACATGTTCATCACCATTCCAATTCATCCCCGATGAATCAGACCTAACTCAACTCTAAGCAGTAGCAGGCATGACAAACAAGCATGAATGAGTAGGCACATCAGGGCTCAAGCAACTTCTACTCATGCTAGTGGGTTTCATCTATATACTGTGGCAATGACAGGACATGCAGAGGAAAAGGGGTTCAACTACCGCAGCATATAACAGATGACTCGTTGTTGTCCTAATGTAGTAAAAGGGAGCAAAAGCGAGAGAGTGGGATTGTATCGGAATGAACAAGGAGGTTTTGCTTGCCTTACAGAGTGGTAGTGGGATACCGCCCTTCAGCTGGATACTCGTGAATATCCTTGAAGGCAGAACCTACCACGAAAGTCACATCGGTAGTACAATCATTACATGGCAATATGCAACAAGATGATGCATTCAATGAGATGGCGATATGAGTGTGTTTCGGCTAATGCAGATTAGAACAGGTTGGTTTGAGCTCATTTGAATCAAAGATTCAAAAGCAAACCCAAAATATGAAGTCATATTAGTGCATTAACTTGTTTCATCTAAACAGCAAGGTTAAACTATTCTAACATGCATGAAACCAGTACAGATGGAAAGATTGGATTTTTCTGATCAATTTTCATATATAAATCTTTGCATTTGGAGTTACATATTAATTTCTATGAATTTTTGAAGTTTGTAGTATTTTCTGGAATTTCCTGTATAAGAATAATCCAGTAAAAGAGTTATTGCGTCAGCATGGCGTCAGGGTGAAGTCAGTAGTCAACGGAGACGGTCCAGGTCAAACCTGACCCGTGGGTCTCGTGTGTCAGTGACTAACCTAACTAATCTCACTTAGTTAGCGTTAAACTAACACTAATCTAGTTTAGTTAGTGGCCTGGGGCCCACACGTCAGTGACCCAGGGGGGTCAAACTGGGGTCAACCCGGGTCAAACTGGTCAACTCGCCGGCGTTTAGCCGCCGGCGAGGCCAGACGCGGCGGGGCAGTGCGGGTTTCCTCCTCCGGCGACCAAATGGATGGCGGAGGGCATCTATGTGACGCGGGGAGTGAGTCGCGTCGAGTGGTGGTGGTGGTTGAGCTCCAGGTTGCCGGAAACGACGCCAGCGACAAGCTGTGCGGCTGCCAAAGTTCGGGTGAGGTCCAACTTGTCGCTGTGGTGATCTTGGAGGCTCAAGGCCGGCTCCTACGTGGTCTACGTGGTGCTGTGAAGTCAGTGGACATTGTGGTGTGCCCGTTGGGTGGCCGGAGCATCGTCGGCGACGAACTTAGGTGGCGCCGCATGCGGTGAAGCTCGTTGCGGTCAAAGCAGTGGACGGCAGCGAGAACACGAGGGATGGGAAGGGGGAGAAGCTTATGGTGAACACGATGAGCTAGGCGGCACAGTCGGGGACGAGATGCTGCAGCGGTGACTGCGAAGGGGGTCCCTGGCGGTGGCGGAGTCGCGCGAGGTTGATGTAGTGGCTTCGGGGCAAGTGAGCACTCGGGGCTCGGCCTGCTCAATGGAGAGGACGACGGCGGAGCTGTTGGACACGGCGAGGCGGCGTGGAGTCGACGGTGGTCGCGGTTTCACGGCGGCGCGGCTGCGGCGGCGTCGGCCATGGTGGGAGAGGGCGAGGAAGAGGCGCTGGGGGAGAATGGAGGTGTCCAGGGGGTCGGGGAGACGACGTGGAGGTCGTCCAAACGTCCAGGGGCTCGAGCGGCAAGCAGCTGGCACCATGGAGAGCTCGCGCACGCCGGCGTCACCTCCTTGCCTGCCTGGCGAGGACGAAGCAGCTAGCTGGCACGGGCCAGCACAGTGCTGGGCCGCCAGGTGGGCCGGCTGGTGGCTTTGCCAGGTAAGTCCAGTTTCCTTTTATTTTCTGTTTTCTTTTATTTCTGCAAGTTTGTGGCTTTTCTAAAAATGCTTAGGCACTTTCAAAAATCACCAAACAGCTCATGCCCACCGTATGGAATATAACCAACATGGAACATTTCACTTAAGGAATATTTGGACATTTAAAATATTTTATAGCATTTAAATGCCCAAATGAAATTAACATATGATTTAATTCAGTGACCTTAGGATGACCTAGAAAATTGTGCACCATTTTTGTCAGAGGTTCTAGACCAAGGCAACGATGATGAACATTTTTGAAGGGCACTTCAGGTTCATTGAAAAAGTATTTTAGTAACCCTAGTTGGATTAAGTGGTGCTGGGGGTTTCTGCCATCCCCATTTCAACTTTCTGGGAAGATTAAACATGATGACATGAATGCCTTAATGCAACTAATGACAAGCAAATTCTAGGGCTGTGACAACTCACCCCCACTAAACAAGAATCTCGTCCCGAGATTCAAGACGTGAGGTAAGAAGACAGAGGGGCACAAGACCAACACAATCTTCATGATCCAGGTTGCTCCTCATAAATGCGTTGATTCAATCACCATCTTTGTCTCGTCGTCTTGCTCTAAGAACTCCAGCCAACATGACAACAAGAGGAAAAGGAAACTCTGGAAGGATCGGTCTTCTCGAAGATCGAACAACTCACGATCAACTCACGGAATGAGACATAGCAACATCTCTCGAGCTGAGACACGAACCACACATCTAGAGGGATGGAGTGGAACAGATGACGAGGGTTCACTAGGTAGACAAAAATTCCACACCTAAGAGGGTGGTGAATGGTTGTCATTGTAGCGAGGATTTCAGTTGCCATGATACCATAACGAGACACCCTAGAGAAGGATGACTCGTAGAATTAACCCTTAAGTGGCCAAAAAGAATTACTTTTGATTCAGAGATCAATAAATTCTCTATACCAGCCTAGGGCAAATCTCAAGCAAACGTTTGAAGGAGTTCGAAAGAATGACATACCCTGACTAGAATGGATGATGTGGACTACCTTGTTGAAGACAACACAATGGATGATTTTTGCTTATCATCGGAAATGGATGGGACCCATGGTAAGTCCACTTTTGAAGATGATCTTGGACAACAACTGCTCAGAAGGGCAGCCCATGGAAATTGGCACAATGGTGGTGCAAGCTGGGAACAAAATGCAACTGTTGGGAATGTTCCAACCATCATATCTGCCTGAGATTCAGATCCGATTGGTGATAGGATACTTCAGACTCAGCATGTCTGAAAAGAAAGTTTGCAACACAAATCGACGAGATGACGTTGCGAGATTCTTAGGAAATGAACTACGATAGCAAGCTCCAAAACATGAGCTGATTCTGCTCCAAAACATGAGGCGGTGGGGAACGTGCCGATGGAGAGCTTGACGACGAAGGCCCTCGGCAGGGCGTGAGGCCGATGGAGGGGCGACGCGATCAGTCGGAGTCGGCATCCTGCCGCTCGACACCCTCATCGTCGCTGTCGCTGTCCTCCTCATCACTCCCGCTCGAGGAGGAATCTTCATTGTCAGAGGAGCTCTCCATGCAGCACTTCAGGCGAGTTCCAAGATCTCCGAAGACCTTGACGGAGAGCAGGCCGCCCTCCATTAACTTGAAGTAAAGGACGAGCCCCACCGTCAGGCTATGTATGCGGGCAAACGTCTTCCATCCACGACGGAGATACATAACATGCGGAGCGGGGAAGTCGACGTCGACCCGCGTGCCGCCGGTCCCGCAGCCCCTCATGTGCAATATGAGGGTCTGGGGCGGATCGGGCTCCATCTCCTGAACGAAGGGGGTGGGGAGACGGAGACGACGACGCGGTGGCTGGCGCAGCCTGATGAAGAACTCACCGGGCTGGTCCCCGGCGTGACCCTCCATCGCGGGAGGCACCGCTAGCAGAGGCACGGCCGCCGGGCCACCTCATCCCCCTCTCCCCCGACCGCCGCGGCAACCTCGGCCACGCCCCCTCCCCCATCCTCTCGTGGCTGGCTCCACCTCCGCGGGCTCGTGGGAAGGAGGGACGCGCTGACGAGCAGCGACCCTTGCCGCCACCGTCGAAGGCCCAGCGCCTCCTCTCGCCATGGCAGGTGGAAGAAAGAAGCAAAGGTGAAGGAGGATGGATACTGAAGGAATGTGGGATGACGCCCTCCCTCGCCCTCCTTATAAAGGCGCGCGGTCGAGACTCGGCCGCCCCACTCAGCCAATCTAGCCATCGGAGGCGCAGGGAGTCAGGACCGACCCGCTGCCCCAATCAGCGACGGCCCGGTTTCCAGCCTCCATCCCCTGCCACTTGCTTGGAGGACGCGTGGCGAGCGAGCAGGACCGAAGGGACGGGTGAGGCGACCGTTCCCCGCCCCGCGACCATGGGGCGTGGGCGCCTTGAAGACTACGACCCAAGTCCACCCAGTAAATGAGCCGCGCCTCCACGCCCCCCTCTTTTTATGGGGAAGGCGCAAGCCGCCTCTTTACCACGATGTGACGCATGCGTGCGGGAACTGCCCCACGCATGCCACCCACGTCATGCACGACCCCCCATGTCGCGCGTTCAACGCGGGTCGTGGGGAAGCGCAGCGGACGAAGAGTTACTACGGTGGAAATCCGCCCTGCCTGCCCGCGCACCGTTCTGGGCTTGGCCCAACAACGTGTCGCGCTTATGTGTGGCCCAGGCCCGGGGGCTCCTTTCGGTGTACAAAAGTAGGGGCTCTCCTTTTGACCCCTTTACTTGTGCACGGGCAGTCAGAGCCGCGCGCCACGGCCGCACGTAGCAGGGAAAAGGAGGGAAGCCAGAGAGAAGCCGAAGCACAAGATGACCAAGGCAACGCCAGGACCAAGAACACAAAGGACAGAAGGGCGAATGAGTCTCCCCCGGCAAGACCCTTGCCGGGGCGGCGCGCCCGACGCCAACAGAGTGAGCCACCCTTGAGCCCACGGTTTCCAACCCAACCAACTACATTGGAACTAGGGCTCGGGAGGCACCTCCGTGGTGGCATGCAGATCTTTGTCAAGACCATATATATGTGAGATCAGATGAGAACCAGAAGACGGTGACCCTCGGCGGGATCCTTGCCGAGGAGATCCACAAGACCCCTGGCAAGCGCCTTGCCGGGGACGACTGCAACGCCACGGCGAGACCCTTGCCGGGCCCCCGGCAAGGCCCTTGCCGAGGGCGTTAGCAGGGCCACAGCCGAGCCCGCGTCGACCAAGACTCCACCGCCGTCCCCAAGCAGCAGCTAGCTCAACCAGATGGGCAGGCACCTGCGTGGCGACAGGCGGCCTCCACGCCAACTCAGCAAGCACCTGCGTGGTGGCATGCAGATCTTCGTGAAGACCCTATCGCTGCGCCACCTCAGCTACCTGCCTGCCTACATGGCGCCGCATGCATCGCTGGCCTGGGCGCATGTTGAAGCAAGGCGAGGCGGCAACGGACGGGACATGCCTCGTTCCCGTCGCCGATAAAGCTAAGGGACACCTAAGCTATGCATTAAATGTGTCTTGTCCTGTAACACAGGCGATAAGTTCGCGGCACTGTATACCTTTCCACCTCCTGTGTGCCACTGTGGCAGCCCCTTTCGACTATAAAAGGAGGCCCATGGCGTACTGGAGAGGGATTCGGCTCTTTTGAACTACGCAGCCACCATATCTAGTTTGAGAGCTCAAGAACTCTCTCAAATACACACCAAAGCAGGACTAGGGTATTACGCATCCTCGCGGCCCGAACCTGGGTAAACGATCCTTTTGTTGACTGCTAATCCTGCTCTCCTCACAACCCCGCGCCCCGGCAACCGTAGTAGGGATTCTTTTGATCCCATAGGTGTCGTTTTCCACCGACACTCTTTCAACTTATGAGGCCAATGACCACATACTCTAAGTTTCACATAACTTTATCCCCATTGAAAACTTCAACCAGTTTGTCATAAATCACCAAAAAGGGGGAGATTGTAAGTGAATCTAGTGCAACCCCTAGTTGGTTTTGGAGTATTGATGACAAACGTCATTGAGGGACTAATGTGTTCGTGAGAATTGTAGGATAACACAGGTAGTAGTCCGTCATTGATTCGGTTTACCAACCATAGATGACCCCTAAAAATGTATGACGACATTGAAGATAATGGTGGTTGAGGTTGTCCTGGACTAAGGGGTCCTCGGGCGTCCGACCTGTTATCCATGGGCCAGACTGATGGGCTGTGAAGACATGAAGGCCGAAAACGTCTATAGCTAATATGGACATTAATGGCGCACCATGTATGTGGTGCGCCACTGCTATATAGGAGTGGCGCACCAGAATTAGGTGCGCCATTGCTATGTTTTTACTCATGGAGCAGCACATGAGCAATGCGCCATTGCTATTTTTTTGGGTCCATCCCCCCCACCAGACATAGCCATGGCGCACCACACCTAGGTGCGCCACTGCTATGCTACACAGTAGTGGCGCACCTAGGTGTGGTGCGCCATTGCTATGTCTCGCACACACAAATACCCCCCTCCCCCGTGGACCGCCTTTTAGGTTTTTAAAAAAATAAAAGAAAATGATAAAAGATTCAAAAAAATTTAAAAAATAGATGCCCATGTGTTATGTGTTCTAGTTGTTAGGAAAATTAACAAACATGAATCTTGAATTTTTTTGCAAAAGGCCGCCGTGTTTCGGTAAAATGGCCGTAACTTTTGCATACGACCTCCGATGAAAAAGTTTTTTATATGAAAAATCATCTACTCGAAAAGTTACATCCGAATTCTCAAAACCTAACAGAAAAAAAGTTACAGGGCCTTCAAGATCTGGAGAGGCAAAAAATTTAAAAAAAAATCAAACTCAGTAATGGCGCACCTGCCCATGGTGCGCCATTACTATCTTCCCGCCTTCAAAATTCAAACTATATCAAGAAAATAAAAAAAGTTAGTAATGGCGCACCTGCCCAAGGTGCGCCATTACAATCTTCCCGCCTTCAAAATTCAAAATAAATCAAAAAATAAAAAAAGTTAGTAATGGCGCACCTGCCCATGGTGCGCCATTGAAATGTCGTATATATGGCTGGGCGGGGTTCTCTCCTCCTTACCTCTTCATTTTTCTGCTCCACTCCATCTCCTCCTCTCCTCCACTCCATCTCCCCTCCTCTCCTCCACCATACTCCCCTACTCCTCTCCGGCGACCTCCTCCTCCTCCTCTCCGGCTACCTCCTCCTCCTCTCCGGCGACCTCCTCCTCCCTCGTCTCCTCCCCTCCCCTCACGGTTTCTCCTCCCTCCTCTCCGGTCAGCTCCTCCTCCCGCCTCTCCGGTGATCTCCTCCTCCCTCCTCTCCGGTGAGCTCCTCCTCCCTCCTCTCCTCCCCTCCCCTCACGGTTTCTCCGCCCTCCTCTCCTCCCCTCCCCGCACGGTTTCTCCTCCCTCCTCTCCGGTGAACTCCTCTCCGGCGACCTCCTCCTCCTCTCCGGTGATGTAGGCGAGCTCCTCTCCGGTGACCTCCTCCTCCTCCTCCTCTCCGACCATGTAGGCGAGCTCCTCTCCGGTGACGTCCTCCTCCTCCCTCCTCTCCCCCTCACGGTCTCTCCTCGGCCCTCCTCTCTGGCAAAGGAACATACAAGATCCAAAAACGAGAACAAAATTTGATAAAATATCATGCAAAAAAACGAGCAAAAAAATCACGATCCAGATCCAAATTCAAAATTCAAAATAGCAATCACGCACGGTGGGGGTTAGACGGTGCACCACTACTATTTTCCCGCCTTCAAAATTCAAAAAAAAATTCAAAAATTTTGAAAAAAAAGTTACCAGTGGCGCACGTGTAGCAATAGTAATGGCGCACTACAAGGTGTGCCACTGTTACCTGCAATATTAATGGCGCACCAGAGGTGCGCCATTAATATTTGTTACTAGTGGCGTGCTAATAGTGGCGCACCTATAGTGTGCCATTAATAGCCAAAATAGGTGCGCCACCAACAGACTTTTTTCTAGTAGTGGGAGCCGCATCCGAATAGGAGGAACAAGACAACAAGCAGGTTAACCCTGATAAACAGGCCACACCAAATGACCCAGATGATGATAGCTATCATCCACCCTCTGAAAGATGATGAGAGCCTTGGCAATGAGGACTTCATCGTGCTTGAGGCACCCCTCGAGCAGGAGCGCTTCAAGCGCCAGCTCATAGCTACTACAAGAAGCCTAAAGAAAAAGCAGCAGCAGCTCCAAGCAGATCAAGACCTACTCATCGATAGATGGACCGATGTCCTGGCAGCCGAAGAATACGGCCTCAAGTGCCCAGCCAAGAGTTACCCAAAACGCAGACTGCTACCTCACGATGAGGAGGCACCAGATCCCATACCTCCCTCGCGTAATGCGGACCGACCACCACGCGGTCGGGATAGCGCGGCAGACCGACAGTGGTCCATGAAGACATTCTTGTTAAAGACAATGACGTGTGAAGACATTCACTTGAAGACTATGAAGTGTGGAGACATAGTTTCTTTTATAGTTTCCTTTTCTTCTTTATTGAGTCATAGGAACCACCGAACTGTTAAGTGGTGTCCAAGTGAACAAAGTCAAAAAATCATATGTCTCCGAGTGAAGACAATGAGAGAAAATCTTATCCAGAGTTGGATGAGTCAGCTTTTCTTGTAGCCCAAGTCAAGCTGCCGCCTGTCTTTGAAATCCGACCGTTGCACACGTGTCGGTTCCTTAGTGACCCAGGGTCATTTCAGACATATCATGTCGGGTTGCCTCCTGACCATAAATTGGTGGGTACTTAGAGTTAGTGCACGACTTTTGTCGTTCGAGAGCAACCCACCTCTGAAGCCTTTGGGAGAGAGAGATCCTTGCGAGGAAAAAGCTCAAACACCCAGAGCAAGAGAGTGTTAGGCATCACTGAAGCCTTTCTGTCCGCGTGACCTGAAGACTTGTTACAATTGAGGTATGTGTGTCCTCCAGCCGGTTAGGCGTCACGTTCTGAGGATTCAAGAGTCATTGTGGATCGCCGGTGAACGGAGTCTGTGAAGGTTTGGAAGTCTACCTTGAAGACTTACCAGAGTGATTGGGTGATGATTGGGTGTCCTTATCTCAAGGGGAATAACGTGAAGATGTGGTCTTCTGATTTCAATCTCAGCCTCCCTAACCAGACGTACAGTTGTCACAACAACTGCAACTGGTCTACCAAATCCTTATCTTCACCAAGCTACTGGTTCTATCCCCTACCTCATTTACATTTCAGTTTGTCTTTGTGAAGTTATTGCTTGTTTGCCTGATCTGTTTGACTTCACGGTGTGAAGACTATTACTTGTTGGCTTCATACTGTCTTCCATTCCGATCTGGACTACCTAGCTGTTATTAGTCTTCGTGCTTTCATTATATTGCTTACTTGACTATGGTCTGTCTAGAGTAGTTTATCTTCCGCTGCATATCATTAGGTTCAATTTGATTGTTTGTCCTCAAAGACCTCATGTTTCGAAGACTTTCATAAAAATCGCCTATTCACCCCCCTCTAGTTGATAACTAGCACTTTCAGAGTGGCACGACAAGCAGTTCCAGGTCCTTATGAGGCAACATGAGACAATTTCCATGGCAAGGGAGGATGTTATCACCCGGGAAGAAAACCTTGAGGCCACCCTCTGCGCCAAGGACAATGATCTGGAAGCCCTTGTACAACAGCGTACCGAGGACAGGCATAAGGCAGCCCTGGATGCCCTTACTGCTGACTTTGGTGTCCAACTGAAGAAACTTGCTAATGACCTTGCCGCTGCATCCACTATCAAGAACGATCTCGACCAACAGGTGGCCAAACTGACCGAAGAGCTTGCCGGGTGCGCCAAGGAGGTCGTGACCCTCAAGGAGGAGGTGAGGAAAGTAGATGTCCTTCTGAAGGAGGTGCAATCGCAGCTCTCCTCCAAGAACCAAGACCTTGAGACCGCCAACGGCACTATTGAAGATTTGAAGGCCAGGATTGGCACCCTAGAGAGCTCGGCCGAGTCTAGAGAGGTTCGCGAGAAGCAGCTGGTGAAGGACTCGGATACCGCAAGGCTCCTTTGAAAAGATGAACAGGACAAGCTGGCGAACCACTCCGAGCAGGTCAGCCTTTGGATCAAGAGTTGATCGACATCACCGAGCGTCTCACTGCCCAAACTTCAGTGACCGGCATGGAAGGGCAAGTCCTCTCGGCCAGTAGGCATGAGGTCCCTAGCGTCAACCTAGGGATCTTCTTCAACAAGCTGGTCGAGAAGCTAAAGGCACACGAAGAGGGAAGGGTCGGCCGCTTCGCGAGCGAATCTCGGAAGCTTGCGCGCAACACCCTCTTCATGATCTTGAGCAACATCGCCTACCGCCATCCGGATCTCAACCTTGCCGACGGCTTCAGGAAGCTGCCGGAGGGCGCAAATGTTTCCGCTGCCGAGGATAAGGCCGCCCCCTATGCCGATAAGGTCCTTGCCATCCCTACTGCTCCGCGAGGTTGCCGGGCACGTCATTGAATTATTCTTGCCATCGCGCCGTCTTCTAACAAAACATGATGCATGTCTTGTGTTTAGACATTGTACTGCTTATTTGCGTGGAACTGATGTCTTTACTTAATCTCAACTACATGTTTATCCCTTTTGAGTTCACCCATTGGTTTTTGTACGATTAGTCTCTGTCCGTATTTCGGTTGCCTACCGGTATCAACTGCCGCGATTTTCGTAAGGGTCAGGCCCTTAACAGTTAGCTTGGCGAGGATATGTCCCGACAGGTTTTTCCATGGTAGTTTTGATGCCGCCACCATTCTGCGAGCAGGCTCGGAACAAAGCAAGGGCACAGAAAAAAAAACTAGTAAGGTTCCGTTCACACAAAAGATTTCCTCATACGAACACCTTTGTATCCAAGGGATAAGCAAATGCAAATTCTAGGTCTATGACAGAGCAACGATTGCGTGGACTTAGCTTTCATCCTCTCTTCCTTCTACTCCCTTCATCTGCAGCCGCTTGCCGTGTTCCCATGCTTTGGGAAGGATCGCGCCGCGTATATTGCTTTCCAGCTCTCGGAAGGTGCCAGCAAGAATCATATGTATCTTGCGGGCGACAGGACGCGATGGAAGGCATGACCGGTTTCTCTCTCCTCCTCTTCACACTATTTAAACAATCTGACGGCAGCTGGCATAAAAGTCACGCCAACGCGGATGGCCCTGCCAGAGCATATTTGCCGGGGTGTCGATCAACAGATTCGCACCGGTGCTCTACTCTGGATTTCCCTAGGCTGGGTAAATGCTTGACCGAGTATCGCGCGGGCTCATCGACATTGATGATGCTAAACCCTGTGTAGCTCGATTGTTGCTAAGTAAAAGTGGAAGAGAGAGAAACCTTGTATCCTCACGCCTTGCTCCTTTCCCTGAATGGGGCTTGCATGGTGACCATGCTGCCCGAACCGATTGGGGCCGTCGTGCCACCACCATCAGTAGTTGCCGCCGCCGCTGGAGCCGTAGCGGAGAGAGGCGACGGAGATTGGACAGGGTGAGCTGGGGAGCGATATCACTCCCCTCCCGTACTACTATGCCCCGCCTTTTCTTGGGCGTCATGCACAACTTCAAGATGCTGCAAACGCGATACAACGATCAGAGACCCTTCGACGAAACTGTGTGCGATGCAATAATGGCAAACGGTGGTGTAAAAGAACCGTAAAAAAGGTGCAAAACATTTGTGATGGCAGAGCCATCAAACAAAGTTTAGACTTTAGTTTTGTGTGCGATGCAGGGCATACGGTTCAGTTCAATGAACTATTTGCGATGAGGCGGAACAAAAGAAACGGGCAGCCAGATGAAGGCGTGTGCGATATAAAGCATATGGTTCACTCGGATGAACTGTTTGTGATGAGGAGGAACAATAGAAACGGGCAGCTAGATAAAGGTGTGTGAAATTGAGGGCATACGCTTCAGAAGGATTAATTATTTGCGATTAGGCAACAGAACAGAAACGGGTCAGCCAGATCAAAGTGTCTGCATTGCTGGCATACACTTCACACGGATGAACTGCTTGCGATTAGCCACAACAAACTGAAACAGTTAGATAGATCAACGTGTGTGCGCTAGACGGGCACACACATTCTAATTAAAAGAAGCGTGCGCGATGGTAACAACGAGCGCGCACGGTTGTTGGAACAAGATGTGTGCTGACATTGCCTATTGCGGTGCACCCTATTGTGCAAACGCCACGTACGCAGCCGAGAAGGCGTACGTGCCCATGTTACGCCTTCCGGGAATAATGCCGCACTTATAACCATCAGTAAATTTTGAGCATGCGTCCCGTCACATTACAAATTGCAAACCTATTCACATCGATCAAAACCTAAACCGTTTCCCACTTAGGAGTGTATTACTACTCGGTTATAAATACTACTACTACTCCAAGATGACCGCACATTCCTCCTCAACTCCTCATCCAGAAAAACAAACAAGTCATTCATCATCGTTCCTTGCATCTGCCACATGGGTCGAGAGATTGCCACCTGGGAGATGCGAGCATGGAAGCGGAAACACGAGAGATGTCCCGCCTCGCCGCGAATGCAGCCGGCATGTCCCGCCGCTTGGCCGTAGCAGCACAGAGGTCCATCCGCGCGGCCGAAGCAACATGCAGTTCCCGCCGCGCTGTCGATGCGGCAGACTGGTCCGACCGCGCCGCAGAAGCAGAAGAGATGTCCCGCAGCCCTGCGAATGCAGGAGAGATGTCCTCCCGCGCCGCGGCAGCCTGGGAAAATATCTTGCGGGTAGGCGAGGACTCTTACAGGCGCATGCATGCGATCTTCCATAGCCAGATGGATCAAATCTCCGGCTGGGCGAGGTTGCAGGACGACATGAAAGCCTCTTTTGCCAGCATCATCCGACAACTAAATGAGAGCAATGCGAAGCTCCGGCCGGAGCGGGACCTGCTGAGGGCGAAGATCGTCGGAAGTGCGGAGTAGCAGGAGGAGACCACTGCCTTCTTGAAGAGGACCGACGTCTTCATCGAGAAACTTATGGACGAGAATGTCATGCTGTGCATCGAGCACAGAAGGCTGGTGGACGAATCCGTGGATGCTCTCAAGCAGCATCTTGAGGACAAGAAAGAGCTCATCGGTGCTCGCCGCAGAGACTAGTTCCCGCGGCCTGCAGCAACGCATCAAGAAAGTAGAGATCAGCGAGCCATATCATTGTCTTCCTTCTTGTTTTGCCTTTGTGTATTTCGGGTGTTGCAACATGTGGCTTTTATTAATTATGTTCCTAAATATGTAAGACAATTATTATCCACTTTCATCGTCCTTAATTCATCATGCTTGCTATAAGTCGTAGTCGATGCTATATAGGTCGCTCGGATCTTACATCAAGATCCATGCAAAAAATTCGTTTCAGATTTTCATTTTTCTCTCTTAAATCTCAGTCCACTGAGACATATAGCCACGTCGTAGAACAGGGGCTCGGGCGCCATTAATGGAAACGTTGGGAGGGAGGTGCACGGCGGGTAGCGGTCGAAGGGCTCTCCTTCCGATGAGCACGTAAAGGGGTCTGATCGCACGCCTCCCATCCTCAAATAGCTACCCCGCATGGCACCTCCTAGCCAGTAAAAAAAGGGGATGCGTGGCGTCACATAATTGGTAAGTAGAACACCCATAGTTTCAATAATACTTGTGTTTCCGATTTGTAACGTGACAACACTTGTTCCAAAATGACTTTGTTGATTGTTAATGTGTGCACCTTCGCAAATCAGACAGAAACATTACCATAGCATGTTCGTGCCATGTCATGACACCATGCCAAGTTTCATGATTTTCAGGCGTGTTTTGGATTTACAGGAATAAAAAAACCAAGTTTCTCAATCTTTTCGGCCGATCCACGACGCCCAGATGTTTGAATTTCCTTCCCATTTCTTGCATGGGAGCTAGAAATTCACCCAAGGACACACATGTGATTTTTCAACTAACTTTGGTGCACTTGAGCATGTGCTTGTAGTTGAAATTTGAATTATGCACATTAAATGCACAGAAACTCAATTAATGTATAAAAAGGTCAAACGAACCCGGAATAATTTCAAAATTTAGCACGATACTTCTATTTGGTCTAATCTGCCTGTGTAAAAAAATTAAGGCGGGAGAAGGCAGTGTACGTATGTCGTTTCGCGCATGGAGGTGACTAGTTCCCTCTCGGACCAACGAGCCTTCTTGAGGGAAGCTCCGGTTTGCAAGAAGCTTACACCAAAGCTTGTCCCAATTTGGCCAAAAAAATTACTGCAGCATGTTGGTGCCATGTAATGACACCATGCCAAGTTTCATGATTTTCAAACGTGTTTTGGATTTACAGGAATTAAAAAACCAAGTTTCTCAATCTTTCCGGCCGAGCCACGATGCCTAGATGTTTGAATTTCATTCCTGTTTCTTGCATGGGACGTAGAAATTCACCGAAGGACACACATGCGATTTTTCAACCAACTTTGGTGCACTGGAGCATGTGCTTGTAGTTCAAATTTGAATTATGCACATTAAATGCCTAGAAGCTCAATTAATTATAAAAAAGGCCAAACGAACCCGGAATAATTCAAAAATTTAGCACAATACTTCTATTTGGTCTAATCTGCCTGTGTAAAAAAATTAAGGCGGGAGAAGGCAGTGTACGTATGTCATTTCGCACATGGAGGTGACAAGTTCCCTCTCGGAACCATGAGCCTTCTTGAGGGAAGCTCCGGTTTGCAAGAAGCTTACACCAAAGCTTTATCCCAATTCGGCTAAAAAGTTTACCGGAGCATATTGGTACCATGTCATGCCACCATGCCAAGTTTCATGATTTTCAGGCGTGTTTTGGATAAACCAAGTTTCTCAATCTTTCAGGCCGAGCCACCACGCCAAGACGTTTGAATTTCATTCCCATTTCTTGCATGGGACCTAGAAATTCACCCAAGGACACACACGTGATTTTTCAACCAACTTTGGTGCACTCGAGCATGTGCTTGTATTTCTAATTTGAATTTTGCACATTAAATGCCCAGAAGCTCAATTAATGTATAAAAAGGCCTAATGAACCTGGAATAATTCCAAAATTTAGTACAATACTTCTATTTGGTCTAATCTGCCTGTGTAAAAAATTAAGGTGGGAGAAGGCAGTGTACGTATGTCGTTTTGCACACGGAGGTGCAAGTTCCCTCTCGGAACCACGAGCCTTTTTGAGGGAAGCTCCGGTTTGCAAGAAGCTTACACCAAAGCTTGTCCCAATTCGGCCAAAGAACTTACCGCAACATGTTGGTGCCATGTCATGAAACCATGCCAAGTTTCAAGATTTTCAGGCATGTTCTGGATTTACAGGAATTAAAAAACCAAGTTTCTCAATCTTTCCGGTCAAGCCACGATGCCCAGATGTTTGAATTTCATTCCCATTTCTTCCATGGGACCTATAAATTCACCCAACGACACACATGTCATTTTTCAACCAACTTTGGTGCACTAGAGCATGTGCTTGTAGTTCTAATTTGAATTATGCACATTAAATGCCTAGAAACTCAATTAATGTATAAAAAGGCCAAACGAACCCGGAATAATTCCAAAATTTAGTATGATACTTCTATTTGGTCTAGTCTGCCTGTGTAAAAATATTAAGGCGGGAGAAGGCAGTGTACTATGTCGTTTCGCGCACGGAGGTGACACGTTCCCTCTCGGAACCACGAGCCTTCTTGAGGGAAGCTCCGGTTTGCAAGAAGCTTACACCAAAGCTTGTCCCAATTCGGCCAAAGAATTTACCACAACATGTTGGTGCCATGTCATGACACCATGCCAATTTTCATGATTTCCAGGCGTGTTTTAGATTTACAGGAATTAAAAAACCAAGTTTCTCAATCTTTCCGGCCGAGCCACGACGCCCACACGTTTGAATTTCATTCCCATTTCTTGCATGGGACCTAGAAATTCACCCAAAGACACACATGTATTTTTCAACAAACTTTGGTGCATTGGAGCATGTGCTTGTAGTTCAAATTTAAATTATGCACATTAATTTTCCAGAAACTCAATTAATGCATAAAAATGCCAAATGAACCCGGAATAATTCCAAATTTAAACACGACACTCATGTAATAGTTGCATGTTCAATGTACATAAATGTTCTAGTAATTCAAACACCATCTTTCCCTCCGTAACACCATTTTGTCTTTCAAAACATTATGAAAAAATCAGGTATACCACAAACAGTTTACTAGAAACAATCGTGTGGGATGCGATATAAAATATCTTGGTGCACCGTGTTGTCTGGCTTCCACACGAAGCTTCGCCGCCTACAGTCCACCGCCCCTGCTTGAACCACACTTCCGGGCCAGTTTCTCACGGCACCGAGCGAAATAATTTTGCCACCGCGGAAATATCTATCTCCCCGCCCCCTCCCTCCCACCAAAAGCCACATTTCCACTGTTCCTCCTTGCTTTCCAAGTTCAAACCTTCACTGCTGCTTTACTGGCAGCTCAGCCTCCTCATCGGCGACACTTCTTCTTGCAGCGCCGCCTCCTTGTCGGCTAGCCTTCTTCTTGCAGCGTCGCCTCCTCGCCGGTTATCCTTCTTCTTGCAGCGCCGCCTCCTCGCCGGCGACCCTTCTTCTTGCTATGCGGCCTCCTCGCCGCCAACCCTTCTTCTTGCTGCGTGGCCTCGTCGATATGGTCAGGTAATCCACACCCCACCCACACCATCCTCCTTCTTTCCCGTCCCACATGCCCCGACCGATGGCGCGACACCATCCACCGAAAATAATGCCCCCTCCTCCAATTAAGCACCGCCCACAGCCATTTTGCATGCAGTATAATGTGTAGCTTAGTAGCATGCGATAGCACGCGCGCACGAGGTCGCTATGGCTGCCATGCGTGTCGACCACCAGATCTTGGAGGAGCACCTCGTCTTCGAGGCCACCATCGACACCGCCACGCAGTTGTCTGCTTTAAAATACAGTTCGTGCTGTTTTCTCGGGGCCACCGCTAGTGCCTTCTAGTGATTTGTCCTCTATAATGTTAATATGCAATCTGATGTTCAGATGACAGTTTGGTCCTCTGAAATGTAATGTTCAGTTAACACTTTGGTCCACCAATTGCTACATTTCGTAGTACTGTTCTCAAGCATTCTTTGTTTTGTTAACTGTCTTATCTTCTAGTACATGTTTCTATTCTGCAATGTCATGCTCAGTTAACTATTTTGGTTCATTTGGTCTGCTGTCCATTTAACTGTTTAGTTCAGTTCTGCAATTTGATTTTCATTTGTTGTGGGTACAATTTGGTATTATTATGCATGTGACACCAATCGAATTTGGCTGTACTCAATACATATTCTACCGATACTATGGCAACTCTTAGTTAACCTGATCAAGATCTTCCTTATGTGTGTTGTAGGGAAACAATGGGAGATACTGCGGTTTACCATCGAGGTTTGTTCAAGCAGGGTCCTTTGGCTAATAGCACATTATTGTGCAGTTGCAGGAATCATTCTAATATTTAGGTTTCTTACAATTTGGTCTTGCACATGTAGGTCTTGCTGTCAGAGGCTTAGACCCACTGTTCGACCCATTTTGCATATTGGGAAATGAGATCTCCATGAATATCAGTGAAGTCAAGACACTCAGAAAGATTGTTAGGATGAAGAAACTTCCGACTAATAACAACAAGATCTTTGTTTGCACAATGAAGAAGAAATCAGTCAACTATAGGATGGTACTAACTCTTTTACCTTGTTTTTACCCCTTGCGCCATTTCAAAATTTATGACAACGATTTATGCATAGCTTTGTTTTCAGTACTTTTCAAAGCAGTTCACTGATGATTACCTCTCGAACCACCTGCATGGTCAAGATGCGAGGAAGGTATTCCTTCAACACCCATGGGACTATATTGAAGTCTTGATGAAGAGGACGAAGGTTGGGCGGGGCAATTATCCATAGCCACTGGCCTAAAGTTGCAAGGACATTCGACATCACTAAAGGCTCAATATTTGCCTTTCGCCTCTGCAGTTTCCCAGATAAGATTCATCTGTCTATTTACCATGTATGATGCTACTTTCCAAAGGTTTTTGATGCTGCATGTGAAACTTGGTGGTTGTGTAATGGCGTAACTGAGTGCCAAAGCTATCTGATGTAATTCGATTATGAAATTCTAGTTGTTGTTATACGGATATGAAATATCTACTGTGTTTTATAAGAAATATCAGTTTGATTAGTACAAGGATTATCAATAATAGGCTAATTATCCTACTTATTGGGGTTTTCTATCGCAGACGGTTAATCAGACAGCACCGTGGGCGATGAACTCAAACAGCCCTCATGGTTTCTAGAAAGTAGGCGTGTTCGATCAACTAACAATCACACACGGCTTCCGGCAGTGAACTGTTTGCGTTAGGCCACCTTGCACAAACGTTTCCACACAAAGAACTATGTGTGATATACATACCTACGGAAATGTTTATCTAGGATTCACCGTGTGGGATGTACATACCTACGAAAATGTTTTTCTTGGATTGCCCTGTGGGATGTACATACATACGGAAATGATTGGGTTTCGATGCCTCGCCCGATCGCACACGAGCCCATTTGGTGTCCAGGGAGGGCCTATCCACGACGGTTTCCGGGTCACGTGGGAAGGACCCCCCTATCGCCCACACTCACTTGGCGATGGTTCCAAATGTCGTCGCGGAAAGGGGTTAAAACCGTTTGTATAGAACGTCGCTGTAGCAGTGATGGATGATGAAGCTGTTGATGAAGAAAACGATGATGAAGATGACACCCTACATACACTATCGGATTCGCGCAAGCGCTTCCCTCTAACTGGCACACCAAAGATGTCATGGGAAAACACGACCACCTATGGGACCATCAGCCCCTTGTGGTTTGGCAGGGGGAAGAGCACATTGCACAAAGAGCGGAGGGCGCAGAGCAGCACGACGGCCATCGCATGGGAAGTTTTTACCCAGGTTCAGGCCGCCGCAAGGCGTAAAACCCTACTCCTGCTTTGGTGGCTTTATGAGAGGACCGTGGTGGAGACGCAGCACTCTATCCCGACAAGGTTGCCTCAGGGCGAGAGAAACTACTCGCGTGTGAGTGTACAAGGGTCCAAATCCTTTCTAAGGTTGCCATGGCCCTCCTTTTATAGATCAAGGGTTCACCACAATGGCAAATCAGTCATTGTGTACTGATTAGATGGCAAACAGTGCTATCGTACCTAACTCTATAGACATTACAAGGCACATTAAATGCATCACTTAGTGTCACGTCGTAGCGTAGCCCAACAAGCCTTGCCATGCCTTTGGCCACCTTCTCGCCTGCTATGTGACACGTCTCTGGACGGGTGTCATTTGGAGATGATTTCCTTTGGAAGTGGCTGCCAGATGCCAAATAACAACCACTTAGTCACTTGGGGGCTCGACACCGCACCGATCGTTGACTTGCGTTGCTGTGAGGTGGAGCGGTGGAGCCTTGGCGCGGTAATCCGCCCTCATCGTACCTGGCAAGCTTGCCGGGACAATCTTGAGACTTGTCTTTGGAGCAACCTCGACCTCGCCGGGCTCGCCTGCCCGACAAGGGAGGATTTTCCTTAGTGGTATCCTGCTCCTTTAGCTTGTCTTGGTCTTCTTGATCTGGCCCTTGATTTCTGAAAGAGCTGATCTGTTTTGCTTGGTTTGGTCTTGTATGTCAAGTGTTGCCGGACTGGTGGTTGGCCATTCGTGCACAAGTCAGGGGAAATATACACCCCTGTTTGTGTACCCTGACACTCGTGGTCGAACGGGACGCTGAAGGCCACAAGTTCCAGGTGCAAAGACCTGTATACTTTGTTTCCGAGGTATTGGCCCCATGTAAAACAAGGTACCCGCACTATCAGAAAGTTTCCTACACTGTGTTCATGGCATCCCGGAAGCTGCGGCATTACTTTCAGGAGTGTTCTATCACAAACGCATCTGAAGTCCCTTTCGGTGACATCATTAATAATAGATATGCAACAAGCTGCATCGCTAAGTGGGCCATCGAGCTAGTACCCTTTGAAATCATGTTACGCCCGTGCTGAGCTATTAAATCCCAGTTGCTGGCAGATTTCATGGCCAAACTGATCGAGGTCGAACTCCCTAGGGAGTACAATAGATACTCCCATTAGACAATGTACTTTGAATGCTCCAAGATGCTGGCCGGGCTGGGGGATGGTGTAGTCCTCACCTCACCAACTTGTGACAATATATAGTTGTAGTGCAAATAATGTACACCGATTCAAACAATGCGGCCGAATATGAGGCCCCTCTGCATGGATTGTGGATAGGGGCGTCTATGGGAGTTGAATGACTGGAAGTCCAATGTGACTCAAATGTTGCAATATAACATGTCAATGGGGAGTTCGATGCCAAGGATCCAAAAGTGACCGCATATCGAAACGATGTTTTAGCTATCTCGGCCCATTTTCAGGGTGTGGAGTTTCATCATGTGCCACGAGAAAGCAATCAAGCCGCTGCTGTACTCGCATAGATGGCAGTAAAAGTGTGACCCGGTTCTGGACAATACGTTTCTAGAGCGGCTCTTTATGCAATCTGTTACTTGGTCAGGCAAAAACATTGCCATGGCCCCTGCGAACTCTGGCAAAATCAACTCTTCAGCATCTGAGGAGGACGAAGGCATAATAGGAGGCTTAGTGGTTGAGAAACATCCTCGGCTCACGAAGTGATGGCAGTTATTGCACCATGGACTGAGCCCTTCCTCGGATATTTACTCCATAATGACTTGCCTAATGACAAAACCAAAATGAGGAGGATAGTTTGCCGATCAAAGGCCTATCGGGTCCATGAAGGCGAGCTGTATAAAAGAAGCATTACGGGCTTCCTCCAGAGGTGCGTATTCGAAGAGGAAGGATGCCAACTCCTCGTAGAAATAAACACCAGCATGAGCGTCCATCACGCCGTAGCTCGAGCTTTAGTTAGCAAGGCTTTTCGAGCTGGATTTTATTGGCCTACTGCCAAAGACGATGTGCAAAACCTGGTTAAAGCATTGCCCAAGCTGTCAGGTCTTTGCCACCCAAAGTAACATGCCACCCAGGACTCTTTAGACCATCCCAATCATCTGGCCCTTTGTGCTCTGGGGGCTCGACATGGTAGGCCCTCTTAAAGGGGGTTCAAACAAGAATAAATACTAACTCTTGATGATCGATAAATTCATAAAATAGATCGAGGCAAAGTCGGTAACAATAGCCGAAGCATCGCAGGTCCTCGAATTCATCTCGCGAGTAGTACACCACTATGGCGTTCCCCATAGCATCATTATGGAAAATGGCACGAATTTCATGGCCAAGGAAGTCAAGGTGTGGTGCGCAAAGATGAGCATTCAACTCGACTATGCCTCTGTTTACCATCCCCGAACCAATGGATAAATCAAATGCACTAACGGACTCGTATGAAGTGGTATCAAGCTATGTTTTGTCCGCTACTTAAAGGAGGCCGACTGTCACTAGGGGGGAGCTCGACTCCATGCTATGGGGCCTACATGCCACAGTAACCGCTCCACCAGCTATACACCTTTCTTTATGGGGCCTACATACCACACTAACCGGTCCCCGTAGAGTGCACATGTATGAAGAGAGGGAGGCCGAGTTGAACCGACATGACAACCTCAATGCCCTCGAGGAAGAGTGGTATGTGGCTTGGGAACATTCCGTGTTTTACCAACCTCAGGCACGACGCTACCAGAGCAACGATGTCCAGAGCAAAGCATTCAATACAGGCGACATGGTCATGCGATTCCATCAAAAAAAGCAGAAACACAAGTGATACGTCTCCGTCGTATCTATAATTTTTTATTGTTCCATGCCAATATTATACAACTTTCATATACTTTTGGCAACTTTTTATACTTATTTTGGGACTAACATATTGATCCAGTGCCCAGTGCCAGTTCCTGTTTGTTGCATGTTTTTTGTTTCGCAGAAAATCCATATCAAACGGAGTCCAAACGCGATAAAAAGTTACAGAGATTTTTTTGGAATATATGTGAATTTTTAGAATTGGGGTCAACTCGAGACGATGCTCGAGGGGGCCATAAGGCAGGGGGCGCGCCCTGGTTGTCAGATTTCGAGCTCCGCAGACACAAGATAGATTCGAACTCTGCGGTGCGTGCGAAGAACTCAACCTCCCCAGTATGCCAACTCGTCGATCCCACGGCCTTGCTCGATGAACTGGAAGGAAACGGGACACAACAGTTTACTCAGGTCCGGGCCACCTTGTGGTGTAAAACCCTATTCCTGCTTTGTGGTGGATTAGCCTCGAGGTGGGCTGAGGGTGAACTAGCATAGGTGGAGAACAACCTTAGGAGGTGTGTTCTTGTGCTTGGGCGAGCTGGTGGGTGTGAGGACGGACTGGATCCGGAACCCCTCCTATGGTGGTGGATAGGCTCTATTTATAGTGGCCTTGGTCCTCTTCCCAAAATGAAGGCGGGAAGAGATCCCACAACAGCCAAATTGGAAGGGAGACAACTAGTACATCTTATCCTGACAAAAGGTGGTCTTCGCTTGCAAAGCTTCAGGTCGTGACGCCGTGGTGGGCTCGGCAATGACCTGCATCCTGCCGTCCTGGCAGTCTTGGTCTCGTAGCATGGAAATGGAACCCTTTGGTTGATGCCTCGGGACTCCACGCTTGCACTTGCCTCCTTAGCAACAAAGTGGAAACCTGTTTGTACTGCTCCCGCTGGCGTCCGCCTGGCCTTGCTCGTCATAGTTTGCGTCATCCATACCTCACGAGGTGATGGCTTGCATAGAAATCTCCGCTCCTGAGGAGCCTTCCTGATGAGGACGCACCTTCTGGGTGTCTTGACGTCATCTGCCTCACAAGGCTTGGCCCCTCGCGTGGGTCTTGTGTTGTTGGTGCTGAAGATGGCCCATACCAGGCCATCGACGGAGCCACGCCGCGGGCCGTAGGCAGGCAAGCCTGGGTACCCTAGTTCCCAGAACGCCGACAGTAGCCCCCGGGCCCAAGGCGCACTCGTACTTGGCTTCGCCTGCGGGCCCGGTCGATGCGTGGCGTTTGATGGGACATGGAACCAGGTACCATTTAGCTTCGGTTGACTCAACCATCCGTCGAACCATCAACGGAGCAGAACAAGCGGAGGAAATCAGGCCCCGGCAAGTACTTTCCCGCGGAGCCCCCAGGGGCCGCCGGTAAAGGTGTTGCCGTGGACCCTGAGCCTGCCGAGAAGCGACCGACTCCGGCAGGCCGTCAAGCCCTGGCCGTAGAAACGGCCGCTCCCATGGCAGAAGAGATGCCTTTGGTCTTTGCCGTCGAGCCCCAAGCTCCGGCATGGGCACAACATACCGTCCGATTCCTCCAAACAGGGGAGCTTCCTGAGGAGCAGGAAGAAGCGGAGAAAGTACCCCGTCGGTCTGCTATGTATCAGTTCGTCAATGACGTCTTGTACAGGAAGAGACCGAACGGTGTGAAATTGAAGTCCATTCCCCGGGAGGAAGGACTGGAGCTGTTGGCGGAGATACATGGAGGCATATGTGGCTCCGACATAGGGTCGAAGGCCCTTGCTAGCAAGGCGTTCCGGCAGGGTTTCTTCTGGCCCACTGCCCTCCAGGATGCAACGGCACTAGTAACCAAGTGTGAAGCGTGTCAGTTCCATTCAAAGAAGCTTCATCAACCAGCTCAAGCCCTTCAAACAATCCCTCTCTCCTGGCCGTTTTCGGTCTGGGGGCTCGACATACTGGGCCCCTTCCCCAGTGCTATCGGGGGCTTTGAGTACTTGTACGTTGCAATTGACAAGTTCACAAAGTGGCCTAAGGTGGAAGCAGTGAGGAAGGTGACAGCACAGTCAGCCGTCAAGTTCTTCAGAGGACTAGTCTGTCGTTTTGATGTACCAAACAGGGTCATCACCAACAACGGCACGTAGTTCACAAGCCACACCTTCATGCAGTACATTCAAGACCTCGGCAGCAAGGTCTGTTTTGCTTCCATGGCACACCCCCAAAGCAACGGCCAAGCGGAGATGGCAAATGCTGAAGTGTTGCGAGGCCTGAGAACGAAGACTTTTGATAGGCTGCACAAGTGCGGAAGGCGCTGGATTGATGTGTTGCCGGCGGTTCTTTGGTCGATCAGGACGACGCCAAATCGAGCCACCAGACAGACACCCTTTGCCCTAGTATATGGGGCAGAAGCAGTTCTCCCCATGGAACTCATATACGGATCACCTCGAGTGCTCGGTTATGACGAGTTTGAGCAAGAGCAGTTGCGGAAAGATGATGCAACGCTCCTTGAGGAAGATCGTCTTTGGGCGGCTGTGAGAGCAACACGCTACCAGCAAGCCTTGCGGCGCTACCATAGCCGCAAGGTTCATGCCCGAAGCTTTGAGGAAGGCGACCTTGTTCTTCGGCGCGTTCAGTCGGCCAAGAATTCCAACAAGTTGACGCCGAGTGGGAAGGCCCTTATCAGGTAATACGAGTCACCAGGCCTGGCGCAGTCCGCCTGGAGACCGAAGATGTTGTCCCAGTGAGCAACTCCTGGAACATCGAGCATCTTCGCAAGTTTTACCCATAAGGCGCGGCTTGCCGGGCTTCCCGGCAAGCCACCTTTTGTACAAGCTTTGCCGACAAGGCATGTAACCCTCTGTACAAAGCCAGGTGCAGACCCTAAGCATAAATAAATGAAGCGCTGGCGCCCTAAGTTATAGCATGCATGCTAGGTTGAGTCTCACCTCGGTTAGGGTTGGTAGTGCTTAGCGGCGACTAACCCCTAGCCCAGAGGTCGAGTGTGCGTCTTGCTGTCGTCTTTGGTTCGCAGGGCACGTGGACACTTCTCCTGAGCCGCTTGGGAGAAAGAGGACGAATCGGTGCTCCGGCCCCAGCAAGCCAGGATTGCTTGGGGCTGAAGACACAAGGATCCAACCACGGCAAGCCAAGGTTGCCGGGGGCTGCGGATTCAGATAAGTCTTTCATCCCCCTATTATGCATTTCCATATGGAACTGGGACATGTGAAACCTCATTTATATTCTTAAAACCACCGAGCTCCCCTTTTCCCGTACCCAGGAGCTATCCCCTGGGCTGGAACTTGGTCGTAGTCACGGCGGCAAGAGAAACGAATGAGGGGCCTAACTCTACATCGCCCCTGCCTTCGCCGAGAGCGTGAGAATGGTTGGCTGAAGTGGGGGAACGGCAAGGCCTATTGCCGAGCGACAATGTTTATCTTAGAAATAACAAGGATTCGTCCTTGGCATGGGCCTCGCCCACGCACAAAGAACCCGGCAAACACCCTTTTTCATTAAAAATGTCCCATACAGGTATAGTTCGTACGGAATAAAAAACATGAGCAAGGGGATTACAAGTCTTAAAATTAACAAGTGCCCGCAGGCTTACAAACTAAAAAGAGATAAGGTGCCCGTAATCCCTTTCTTGTCCCTCTCTTCAGAAGGTGAAACAAGACAGCGGGAGGGCGAAAGGAGCGCCTAGGCGAGGTGCGAGAAGCAGAAGGCACCAAGAGAGCATCCTGGTTCCGGTGGAGGAGCTGGAAGATGAGGCAGCGGCTCAACAATACGTGACGAAGGCGTCGGTGCCCGCGTACTCCGAGTTGACGGCCGCCGCCCGCCTTCTTCGCCTTCTCCGGCCCTCCGACGCCAGCCGCCAAAGGAGGCGGTGGGGAACGCGCCGATGGAGAGCCTGACGAGGCAGGCCCTCGGCAGGGCGCGAGGCCGAGGGAGGGGCAACGCGATCAGTCGGAGTCGGCATCCTGCCGCTCGACTCCCTCGTCGTCGTTGTCGCTGTCCTCCTCGTCACTCCCACTCGAGGAGAAATCTTGATCGTCGGAGGAGCTCTCCACGCAGCACTTCAGGCGAGTTCCAAGATCTCTGAAGACCTTGACGGAGAGCAGGCCTCCCTCCATTAACTTGAAGTAGAGGACGAGCCCCACCGTCAGGCTATGGATGTAGACGAAGACGACAACGTGGTGGCCGGCGCAGCCAGATGTAGAACTCGCGGGGCTGGTCCCGTATGTGACCCTCCATCGCGGGAGGCACCGCTGGCGGAGGCACGACCGTCGTGCCACCTCATCCCCTCTCCCCCGACCGCTGCGGCGACCTCGGCCACGCCCCCTTCCCTTTCCTCTCGTGGCTGGCTCCACCGCCGCGGGCTCGTGGGAAGGAGGGACGCGCTGACGAGCAGCGACCCTCGCCGCCAACGTCAAAGGCCCAGCGCCTCCTCTCGCCATGGCAGGTGGAAGAAAGAAGCAAAGGTGAAGGAGGATGGATACTGAAGGAATGTGGGATGACGCCCTCCCTCGCCCTCCTTATAAAGGGGCGGCATCGAGACTCGGCCGCCCCACTCAGCCAATCCAGCCATCGGAGGCGTAGGGTGTCAGGACCGACCCGCTGCCCCAATCAGCGACAGCCTGGTTTCCCGCCTCCATCACCTACCACTTGCATGGAGGACGCGTGGCGAGCGAGCAGGACTGAAGGGACGGGCGAGGTGACCGTTCCCCGCCCCATGACCATGGGGCATGGGCGCCTTGAAGACGGTGACCCGAGTCCACCCAGTAAATGAGCCGCGTCTCCACGCCTCCCTCTTTTTATGGGAAAGGCGAGAGCCGCCTCTTTACCACGATGTGACGCATGCATGCGGGAACCACCCCACGCATGGCACACGTCACGCACGACCCCCCACGTCGCGCGTTCAACGAGGGTCATGGGGAAGCGCAGCGGACAAAGAGTTACTGCGGTGGAAATCTGCCCCGCCTGCCCGCACACCGTTCTGGGCCTGGCCCAACAACGTGTCGCGCTTATGTGTGGCCCAGGCCCTGGGGCTCCTGTCGGTGTACAAAAGTAGGGGCTCTCCTTTTGACCCCTTTACTTGTGCACGGGCAGTCATAGCCGCGCGCCACGGCCGCACGTAGCAGGGCAAAGGAGGGAAGCCGGAGAGAAGCCGAAGCACAAGATGGCCAAGGCAACGCCAGGACCAAGAACACAAAGGACAGAAGGGCGAAGCAGGCTCCCCCGGCAAGACCCTTGCTGGGGCAGCCCCGGCAAGGGCCCTGCCGGGGCGGCGCGCCCAACGCCAACAGAGTGAGCCACCCTTGAGCCCACAGTTTCCAACCCAAGCAACTAAATTGGAACTAGGGCTTGGGGGACACCTCCGTGGTGGCATGCAGATCTTTGTCAAGACCATAGATATGTGAGATCTGATGAGAACCAGAAGACGGCGACCCTCAGCGGGATCCTTGCCGTGGAGATCCATAAGACCCCCGGCAAGCGCCTTGCTGGGGACGACTGCAACGCCACGGCGAGACCCTTGCCGGGCCCCTAGCAAGGCCCTTGCGGAGGGCGTCGGCAGGGCCACAGCCGGGCCCGCGTCGACCAAGACTCCACCGCCGTCCGCAAGCAGCTGCTAGCTCAACCAGATGGGCAGGCACCTGCGTGGCGACGGGTGGCCTCCACGCCAACTCAGCAAGCACCTGCTTGGTGGCATGCAGATCTTCATGAAGACCCTACCGCCGCGCCACCTCAGCTACCTGCCTGCCTACATGGCGCCGCATGCATCGCTGGCCTAGGCGCGTGTCGAAGCAAGGCGAGGCGGCAACAGACGGGACGGGCCTCGTTCCCGTCCCCAATAAAGCTAAGGGACACCTAAGCTAGGCATTAAATGCGTCTTGTCCTGTAACACGGGCGATAAGTTCGCGACACTGTATACCTTTCCACCTCCTGTGTGCCACTTTGGCAGCCCCTTTCGACTATAAAAGGAGGCCCATGGCGTACTGGAGAGGGATTCGGCTCTTTTGAACTACGCAGCCACCGTAGCTAGTTCGACAGCTCAAGAACTCTCTCAAATACACACCAAAGCAGGACTAGGGTGTTACGCATCCTCGCGGCCCGAACCTGGGTAAACGATCCTTGTGTTGACTGTTAATCCTGCTCTTCTCACAACCCCGCGCCCCGGCAACCGTAGTAGGGATTCTTGTGATCCCATAGGTGTCGTCTTCCACCGACACTCTTTCAACTTATGAAGCCAATGAACACATACTCTAAGTTTCACATAACTTTATCCCTGTTGAAAACTTCAACCAGTTTGTCATAAATCACCAAAAAGGGGGAGATTGTAAGTGAATCTAGTGCCACCCCTAGTTGGTTTTGGAGTATCGATGACAAACGTCGTTGAGGGACTAATGTGTTTGTGAGAATTGCAGGATAACACAGGTAATAGTCCCTCATTAATTCGGTTTACCAACCATAGATGACCCCTAAAATGTATGACGATATTGAAGATAATGGTGGTTGCGGGAGTCCTGGACTAAGGGGTCCTCAGGCGTCCGGCCTGTTATCCATGGGCCGGACTGATGGGCTGTGAAGACATGAAGGCCGAAGACTGTACCCGTGTCTGGATTGGACTCTACTTGGCGTGGAAGGCAAGCTTGGCGATTGAGGATTCCTTCTTATGTAACCGACTCTATGTAAACCCTAGATCCCCCCGGTGTCTATATAAACCGGAGGGGTTAGTCCGGAAAGGACACACATTACCATAGTCATATAGTCTAGACTTCTAGGGTTTAGCCATTACGATCTCGTGGTAGATCAACTCTTGTAATCCTCATATTCATCAAGATCAATCAAGCAGGAAGTAGGGTATTAATTCCATAGAGAGGGCCCGAACCTGGGTAAACATCCTGTCCCCCGTCTCCTATTACCATTGATCCTAGACGCATAGTTCGGGACCCCCTACCCGAGATCCGCCGGTTTTGACACCGACATTTGTGCTTTCATTGAGAGTTCCTGTCACATCCCTAGCTTCTGGTAATGCACTAGGCTAGCCTCATGTGTGCATCATGTTTAATCTTGAAAGAAACTTGAACTGGGGATTGCCTAAACCCCTAGCATCAAAGGAATTCACTAGGTTCACCTAAAATATTTTTAGTAAATCCAAATGGCTTCCAAAAATGTTCATCATTTATGGAAAATGCTGTAAACAGTAACCAGAGGTGATGCACATTTTTCCATGACATATTTGGGCTCTGAATTAAATCATACTCTATTTGCATTTGGGCATTTAAATGCTATACAATATTTTAAATGCTCAAATAATCAGAAACTAAAATGTTTACTGTTGGATATATTCTAAACAGTAGCCATGATTAGTTTCATGATTTTTGGAAATTTCCTGGCATTTTTAATAAAGTCCTAAAGTAACAGAAAAATAGAAAAGGAAGGAAACCTACCTTACTTACCTGTGCAGCCCACCTGGCCCAACTCCTGCTGACCCAGCCCACCTGTCCCTCCACCGTCTTCAACTTCCTACTAGTGGGCAGGAGGGCGTGTGCCCGCTGTGTGCACACACGCGCGCGCCACCTCCTGCTTGGTTGGCCTCCTCGACCCCTCTGGACGACGCCACGCGCCACCCCGGGCCCCTCTCACTCCTCCCTCCGTGCTCATTCCCTCCCCTGTCCCTCTCGCACACACCACCGAACGTCCCCGTCGCCACCGCTCGCTGCCACCGCGCTCTCGGGCCACCCCTCGCCCTGGAGCCGTGTCCGGGAGCTCCGCTACAACCTCCTCTACGTCCTCGATGAGTCACGCATCTCCAGAAGCAGTGGAGCCTCGCCATCGAGCTCGGCCCCGCTGCCTCTGCACTGAGATCGCCGGCGACCGTACGCCGTCCCGGATGCCTCCCCGAGTCTGCTGAGCTCTGCTTCGACCCCGCGGTGAGCCCCGCCGTATTTCCCCTGCTCCCCGAGCTCATCCTCGTTCCCTAACTGCTCTAGACGTCAGAGCCGAGAGCTCCTCGCCGCCATTCATGAAGCCACCGTGGCTAGAGCGGGCGCCGCTCGCGTCCAAGCATCCCATCGTGCTCAGCACGTCTCCAAAAGCTCGTAGACACCAACACCTCCCCCTACCGTGCACCGTAGCGCCGGTTCCGTCGTTGTCCGAGCTTCGGCCGCCCCAACTCCGGCCGCGTTGACCCCAACACCTCCCCCTACCGTGCATCGTGCTCAGCGTAGGTCGATGCCACGCTCAACTCCGGCCGCCCCAGTACCTCGCACTGCCACCACTCGATGCGCCGCAGCGCACTGGTTCCGCAGAGCCGCTCCGCCGCTCAAATGGTCGTTGGAGGAGCGTTTCCGACGCCCTCCGCCGCGTTGACCCCGCCGGCAGCTAAAACGCCGGTGGGTTGACCCACTTTGACCTCGGCTGGACCCCACCCTGTGTCCATGACATGTGGGGCCAGCCTCTGACTGATTAGTTTAGGGCTATAATTAGTGCTAATTACCACTGTTAGGGGTTAATCACCCCGCTAACTAAATCATGTGTCACTGACAATGGGCCCCACTGCCCAGGTAATCCATGGTTTAAAACTAAACCTTTTTAATTAAAGCTTTAGAGACTGACACGTGGGACCCATAGCCCAGGTATGACCTGGACCGCCCTTGTTGACTTGGTGACATCACACCTACAACATGCTGATGCAGTAAATGTTTTCTGGGATTTAAATTAAATCAGAAATGATTTACTAGAAAATATCGAAAACTTCAAAAATTCATAGAAATTCAACCATAACTCAGAATGAAATAATTTATATATGAAAAATGATCAGAAAAATCCAATATATCCATCTGTACTGGTTTCATGCATGACAAAGCACTTAACCTTGCCGTTTAGATCAAAACATGATAATGCATTTTATGGTGCTCATAACTTGAGTTTGAATTTGAACCCTTGTTTCAAATAAGCTCAAACCCTTCTGTTCTAGTTGCATTAGCTCTAATCACAGCATGTTGACATGTCATGATCATGTATCATATTGCGCATTGCACTGATTGTGTTCTTTCTTTTGTTGCCGGTGTTTGTCCCCTCTCAGTAGACACTACTAGGAAAAGACCTACTAGTGGCGCACCAGTTTTGCCTACTAATGGCACACTACTGGTGCGCCACTAGTACCACGCCACTAGGATTAAATACTAATGGCGCACCATGTGGTGCGCCATTAGTATACCATTCGGTGCTCCACTGGTATTCCCTCCAGGTGCGCCACTAATAACCTTATAGGTGCGCCACTAGTAATAAAGGAAGGTGCGCCACTAATAAGGGCTTAAATGCGCCACTAGTAATGTATTTGGAAAACAAAAAAATCTAAATTTACAGAAAACAACCTATAAGGAAAAATAATTTTAAAACAAAAAATGAAATAGAATCATAATTTTTATTATAGTAAGAATATTACAATGTCTTTACAAGTTTCCAATAAAAGGAAAATTGCAAGGAAATAAAAGAAAATCCTAAAACTAATCTTCTAGTAATCTTTTCTTCTTTTTCTTCACTTTATCCCTGCAAAATGTAACAAAATAAACAGAAAAAAAACAAACTATTTATAACATGTCAATACTGTCACTTTTTATGCAGAACTAGATATGAGCATATATTTCCAGAATTACATGGTGTGAATATTGTATGAGTATGATTATAATGGAAATGAATTTTGATAGGAGCCCACTTTCGACGAGTATTTATCTGACAGAGCTAAATAATCAGGGCATTTACCTTTTGATAATACTAGATGACCCGTTGCGCCGATGGTGTAAGGGGCGAGAGTAAGGCATCTATTGTGAGAGTGAACATAAATATATTTAGGGGCAGATTGGTACACAGAATATTTACAATCCTATTAGAAAGAAAGGAATAAGCATTGGTGGAATGTGTACAGGATCCATTGGGGAATCCTTGTAAGTTTTGGAGATATGATCATAGGGAATGTTTGATGGAAACATTTATGTGAAAGCATGCATAATAGAAACAGATAACATCATTCGAAACTTAAATAATAAACTGCATGAGTAGCCCATAATTATACAGGTCCAGTGTCGTCTAATTCTTGTACAGCAAAACATTTGCTGAGCAACCAAAACAAATAAGACATGGTAGCGATAATATGGAGAGGCATCATTGACACTTGAGTCATAGACAGAGGGCAAAACTCCTTCAACATGGGCACATATGCTCGCATTTGAGCAACATCAGTCTTGTCTACGCACCCTGGATGTTGGGGATGATAAAGTAGTTAGACGTTTACATTCGAAGGCACATCAACAGGCGATATTGAAGTATGCAATATCAGATAATAAAAAAAGGTCACTCAAAGACATTGGTTATATATGTACGGGATAGTAGATAAGGAAACCAACGCCAAGTTAGTACGCTATATTTTGATGTTTTTTGCCGATGCTTTACATTGTGAAAGAAATTCTCTAATAATTGTCTAGACGACGTATGGGTGGATGAGGATGATCATTACTGGAAAGTAAGAAACAGGTAATCTTGTGTAAAGAGAGATGTAGATGTTGTAACGAGAGTGCTAATGACAAGCAGGGTATGCTCAATTCTAAAAGAAAGTGCATATATTAGTCTATGGGCAAAAGGGCTGCAGCAAACCAGGTACTCATAGAAAGTTAGTATGCATTGAGATAAGGCATAATCAGTAACTGCTTGTTCAATCCGTAACTACTTGCTGATACAAAAAAGTATCACCAAGCAGACAGGTTAAGGGACATGTTAGTCTATGGGCAAAAGGCTCATATACCAAACCGAAATAGAAGATCTGAGATCAAATACTTGATGTGTAAAATTTTGCTAACGAACCAAAGAAAATCTGATTCATCTCTTTATTTATTACTGTAAAACAAAGCAATACAGTAGTAGGATGATACAAATCCACACACATGCATGACGGAATGCGCCGTTTGTCTCTGCTCTGCCTCCCTCCTCTCAAACCATCCACCGTGACCTGAACTTGAGAGAGTATAGTCAGCGGTGAAAAAGTTCTGAACTTGAAACAACTAATGTCAGCAAGACCCCAAGGCTTGAAGCTTTGCATATAATAAAAAACCAATTCCCAACTATTTTTGCCCAATCATCCCAAACAAGCACCATGTATTTTAAAGAGAAATTCAGTCCAAGCAGTTTCATTAATCCTTCAGGTGCATAATCAATCACTGTAGTGTTCTAGCCTTAAGAAACTGAAGAAGAAACAATCAAAAACAAAAGTAAAATCATGTGTAGCAGCAGCAAAAGCAAAACTAATCACATTCTGTCATTCTGACCTATCATCTTTTAAATCAAACTACACAAGAATAAAATTATCTAACAGAACATGAACACCATGTATCCTATTCAGAGACATCTTCACTGCATATATATGCTAGATAATCAAAAATCTGAAAGCATCTTAGAGGAAGCCCTCACTAAGAACCTTGGCAGACGTTCATGAAGCTGCGCCTACATTAGCTACATGACCGACAATTACTCAAATCTGTCGTAGTAAACAAATAACACAGTTGAACAACAAATAAATAGGAAGAGACATACATGAATTGCAGTCAGATTTACATGTCTGCTGCTCCTCGACACTGCAACCCTTCCTCGAGGGCCGACACGATTTGGTTTGCTTGTTTTGTTTACTCCAGCTATTCATTGTTGGTGCTGGATTTTTATTGTCTGCATTGCTGCATTAGATGAATATTTGCTACCGTAAATATTTCAAGGGAAAAAGTGATTTGTGACATTATTTTTTCTATAGGATGTGAGAAGCAATACTTACTCTTGCTTTTGTCTTTTGGGAGGAGCACAGTCCTATTCCTTTTTTTGCGGGAAATGTTCCTATTCCTTTGAGCTGCATTCCAAAATATTGTACATACGTACAGCTACTGTATGAGTGGATATAGAAGAATAGATAAAAAATCAACAAAAACAATACAGAGAACTAACAAAAATTGCAGGAAAACTAATTATGTCTGCCTTCTTTTAGATAATATAAGATAGTTTGGGGGCTAAACCAACTAATCAATAAAAAGGAGAGCATGTATGTAGTTCATCTATTTATTATGAAACATGTGTTTTATAAGCATATGAGTGTTGTGACATCTGTCAGATTTTTCGGATTAGAAGGCAGTGTTACATAGCAATGAAGCAAAATTTAATTCATATTTCAATCAAGGAAACAAAAAATCTGAATTATTAATTCAGATTTGAATTAAGCAAAAAAATACAGAATTAGCCACCAAGGGGAACTTGGGAAGAGTATGTACCAGGAGTCAAAAATCAGAGGCGTATGCGTATGCAGTGACGTGATGGACGAAGATGACTACTTGAGCTTCTCCAGATCACAACACCTGAAAAAGTGATGCAAGCAGCAACATGAAATAATTAGAATGCAATGTTAGAAATCTAATCAAGGAAAAATAAATTCAGATTCGAATTAAGCAAACAAAATTTCAGAATTAGCAATGGAGTGGAACTTGGGAAGAATATGTACCAGTAGGAGGGAAAAATTGAAGGAGTATGCATATGCAGTGACGGGACCGACGAAGATGACTACTTCAGCGTCGTCTAGCCCGCTCCACCTGAAATTAGAAATATTTAGAAAACCCAACTCCTTCTAAATATTTACAGGAGTTTCTTCCCAACTCCAATCAGGCTACTTATGGTTATCAATATTCAATAGTCAAAACACATAACTAAGAGTCTAAATACCGAGGTACAAATTCAACAAAAAAAAGCACCCACAAAATGGGACATAAAGGAACATAGGCAGAAATCCAGCATCGAAATCTTGATGCTTGATACAAGGAAGATTATCAAACGTATGCAGACACTAAAATGCAAGCAAGATTACCCTTGCAGCAGCCTCTCGGTCAGGTGCAAAGTATCCAGCTCCTCCATTATCCGCGAATGTAGGTAGTGCATAGCAAATGGCAGCGTGGTTGTATCCGAGATCCTCTGCATCACAGAACTACTGTAGTTTGCTAGCGCTAAGACGATATTGCTATAAGCAGCACATCACAGGGTACCCTGCATCACCCACCAATACATACACAAGAAAAACAAATCTGGTGGTGGTTTGGGTCTGTGTGCTCACTGATTCTTGATGATCTCGTCGGCGGCACGCCCCTCCTCGGCGCTGCTCCACCCGAACGAGCTGCTTCTGGTGCGCGTCGTAGAAGCGGTAGGCCACGTAGCCGGCGCCGGCGACGCCCAGCGAGAGGAGCATCTTCCACCGGTGCCACGCCTAGAAGACCTTCCCGGGGGCGGAGCCTAGCTGGAACATGGCGGCCTGGGCGGGGACGGGAGGTGGGAGGCGACGCGGGCGAAACCCTAGCCGCTTGCCCCTGACCTTGGGGTGGGAGAGGAACTTGAGGGCGGAGGCCCTGACCTTGGGGTGGGGAGGACCGGGCGGCCGGGCAGGGCGGCCGGGCGAGGGCCTCACCTCGAACGGGACGGAGATGGTGGGGGCGGAAGGGCTTGTCGCCGCTGGGGCGAGGGTCGGAGCGGGGGAGCGGCGGCGCAGTACGGGTCGGGGTGGGCGGGTCGGGTGAGAGAGATGGGGAAGATAGAAGAATTTTTAGTGGGGGAAGGGTTAGCAATGGCGCACGGGGTGACTGGTGCGCCATTACTAGTTAATTTTGTTAGTAGTGGTGCACCATGTTTGTGGTGCGTCATTAGTGTCTATCACACTAATTTTGTTAGTAGCACACGGTGCGCCATTAGTATTTTTGGAAAAAAGAAAAAAATAATTTTGTTAGTAGTGGCGCACCATAGTTGTGGTGCGCCATTAGTGTCTATCACACTAATGGCGCACCAGCACACGGTGCGCCACTGCTATATAATAGTGGTGCACCAGTGTGCATATTGTCTATAGCCCTTTTCCTAGTAGTGAGACGTGGTTTCGACGATGAGATCGATGACACCGATGAAGAACTATACTATCTTCAGAAGTGCCTGGCAAGCAAAACCCCCTTGTTCATTCTGATACAATCCCACTCTCTCGCTCCTGCTCTCTTTTACTGCATTAGGACAACAACGATTCAACTGTTACATGCTGCGGTAGTTGAACCCCTTTCCTCTGCATAACCTGTCATTGCCGCAGTAAATAGATGAAACCCACTAGCATGAGTAGGAGTTGTTTGAGCCCTGTTGTGCCTACTCATTCATGCTTGTTTGTCATGCCTGGTACTGCTTAGAGTAGAGTCAGGTCTGATTCATCGGAGATGAATCGGAGGTGTGTGAACATGTATTACTGTTGAGAGCTAAGTGTGTGAACACGATTTGGTAAAGGTATCGATGAGAGGCCATGTAGGAGTACATGGTGGGTTCTTTCATTGAAGTCGTCCTTAGGAACTGAGTTCTGTGTTTGTGATCCATGATCAACTACCACCACACATTGGGATCCTTAATTGACTCTCTGGGCTTCTTAACACCCTTGTCCTCCGTCCAGGAGTTGCAAGTAGTTTCTGGTGTTTGTAGTATGCTGGAGGCCGTGCGCAGCGCTGACCCGAGGGGTGGGCTGTGATGCGGTAGGCACGTGGCCGGGCATGCCGGGCGCCCGTTTGGTGTCTCGGAACCCTGTACACATCGTTCGGGGCCGTATGTGGAAACGTCGGCCGGACTCCCTGCGGATGGAACCTGAATAGGCGATAAACCTGGACTAGAGACTTGAGTGTTTAGGTAGGCCGTGGCCGCCACCCTCGCTGGGCTTCCGCTTGAAGGTTGCCGAGTACATGTCGTGTAAACGGCGATAAGTGGTGAGAGCGTGTGTGAAGAAGTACACCCCTGCAGGGTTATCATCATCTATTCGAATAGCCGTGTCCGCGGTAAAGGACTTCTGGGTTACCTGTACAGTTCATAGACAAGTGAAACTGGATACTCTAAAATGCGCAAGATAAGCGTGAGTGCTATGGATGGCGTTCTCGTAGGGAGACGGGAGCGAATCCATAGTGGTGTATTGACATGGTGAATATGTGGACTCGTGTGCGCCACCTCAGAAGAGTTACTTGCATTCATAGTTTAGGATAGCCACTGAGTCAAGATGGCTTGCTGCAGTCCAACTCCACCACCCCCTTTGTTGATACCGATGCATATGTAGTTAGTTCTGATGTAAGTCTTGCTGGGTACATTTGTACTCACGTTTGCTTATTTTATGTTTTGTAGAGAGACGTCAGTCTCGCTAGTAGTTCCGTGTGGACTTCAACGTTTAGCTTGATACCTCAGCTACAATCTTGTGCCCTCGACAGGATTTGGTAGACAGTCAGGCTTCTTAGCCTTTTTCATTTGTAGATGTCTGTACTCAGACATGTTAAGCTTCCGCATGTGCTTTGACTTGTATGCTCTGAATGTTGGGTCACGAGACCCATGTTTGTAATATCTTGCTCCTCGGAGCCTAATGAATACATACTTGAGTCGTAGAGTTATGTTGTGATGCCATGTTGTATTTACACATATCGAGCATATTGTGTATATGATTGAAATGCTTGGTATGTGTGGGATCCGACAACCTAGTTGTTTATCCTTGGTAGCCTCTCGTATGGGGAAATGTAGTCTTGTGCTTCCATGAGCCATAGTAGTCCGCTACAGCCCGGTTCACCGGAGTCCTGCTAGCCCAGCGCTACTGCTCCGGAAGACTTGACTGGCCGGCATGTGATTCACTTCGTTCCTGTGCCTGTCCCTTTTGGGAAATGTCACGCGGTGACATTCGGAGTCCTGCCTAGCCTGGTACAGCCCGGTTCACCGGAGTCCTCTTAGCCCAGTGCTACAGCCCGGATTCGCACGCTGCTGACCGACATGCTCGATGTTGATTCATGTATGCCTGTCCCTGTAAGTTAGTGCCACTTTGGGTTCACGACTAGTCATGTTGGCCCGGGTTCTCTGTCATATGGATGCTAGCGACACTATCATATACGTGAGCCAAAAGGCGCAAACGGTCCCGGGCCATGGTAAGGAGACACCCGTGGGAATACCGTGCGTGAGGCCGCAAAGTGATATGAGATGTTACCGGCTAGATTGATGTGACTCGAAATCGGGGTCCTGACAGCTTTGGTATCAGAGCCTGTCTGCCTGTAGGATTACCAAGCAAAACTAGTCGAAGTTGAGTCTAGAAATTCTTTAGTTATGTAAGGGAATTGATTGTGGAAGGGAACGTAAGGCTCTTTTTATTCCTTTACCTTCTGCCCTTCTGATATGAGTCAACCTCTTCCTTTCTACAGGGCTTAAGAACTAGGCTTTCTCTTCTTTCTATCAGGATCACGTGTTACTAATCAGTAGACTCATAAGTTTGTTGGATTTAAGCCTCAGTTCAGTTCCTACTACTTTCGTGTGTGCATAGTTGGTCGTGGAACCTTGATATTGTGATTTGAGTGGTTATGCCACCATTTTTGCACGATGTCTCAAATATTTTTGAGCATTTACAGCCGTTATGCTGTCCGAGTCATCCCAGGTTTCTAAACCATCTGATGCATTTGCAAAATCCCTTCCCTCTGGTTTTGTTGTTCTTTTAGGCCAGGTTAATCACACTAATTGCTGAGTTGACGTATTCTATTGCCTCGACATATATGTTGGAATTATTATTACGACCCTAGGTGTCTTAGAAGATTACCTAGTAAACTAGCCATGTTTTGTGTTCCCGGTGTGATGATTCTCGCCACCATTCTCGAAAGCATCCCGTGATGCCATTTAGTAGTAGGTATTCTACTCCTGGGTTCTTGACCCAAGATTCACTCTACTTACCTCGTGTTGATAGTGTTGCTCGTACCTTTAGGATACTAGTAACCTTGTGATAGTCTTCGAGGTCCGTGGTATATCATTCTTCCAAATACCATGAACCATCCTTGGCAGGAGTTCCTTTGAACCAAAAGATCACAATAAGAGTGCTCTTGATGAGTTCTTCGTTCTACATTATGAATCTGCCAGTTCTACCTTTCTACATGGGTTATCCGGAAGAAATGTTGAGCTTTGCTCGACATACTAATCTATGCATCCACAACTCAGAAAATCAGATGTTCTTTTGAGTTGTCCCTCTTTAGTTGTTTTCCGGCCCTCGTCTATCAATTGATAGTAAGGAGTAGTTGGCAATCGTTATTATCGATGCCTATTACTCTAGTGGTCCATCAAGCCATTCTATTTCAGAATGACTAGGAGAAACAAACTCCAATACCTCATCCATATCTAGGATTGGGTCAAAGTAGTTGTATTTCGCAGATCAAAATGCCAATCCAGCGTTTGATTCTGTTCTACCCTGAAGTATTACCGCCTTATGTCAAGAATGTCATGGGAATTGCACACCATCTTATGAATTCTTGATGCAGTGATACCTCTCGCCATCATTGTTCATTCCTCGGTTCCCGTGTTGCTGCGACCGGAATTGTAACGCCCATGATGCGGCTATATCTCCCACGTGTCGGGGCACGACTTAGAGGCATAACCGCATAGTGGTTTTGTCGCAAGAAGGGTCATCTTCACACAATCCCATGTAATGAACAAGAATGGGATAAAGAGTTGGCTTACAATCGCCACTTCACACAATACATAAATATCATTCATACATCATCCAAAATACAATCATATAGACCGAGTACGGTCAAAATCCAGATGAAAATAAGACAACCCCAAATGCTAGATCCCCGATCGTCCCAACTGGGCTCCACTACTGATCATCAGGAAAAGACACATAATAACGACCACGTTCCTCGTCGAACTCCCACTTGAGATCGACGCCATCGTCTGCACTGGCATCGTCGGCCCCTGCAACTGTTGTTGGAAGTATCTGTGAGTCACGGGGACTCAGCAATCTCACA
Organism: Triticum aestivum; assembly: GCF_018294505.1. Classification (NCBI taxonomy): domain Eukaryota; kingdom Viridiplantae; phylum Streptophyta; class Magnoliopsida; order Poales; family Poaceae; genus Triticum; species Triticum aestivum. Next base: position 169,051,433 of record NC_057805.1, on the reverse strand, counting down.
CCCGCGAGATCAAGACTATTTAAGCTTATAGGACAAGAGGTGCAAAGAGGTGGAGCTGCAGCGGCAAAAGCATATATGGTGGCTAACTTGCGCAAATGAGAGCGAGAAGAGAAGCAAAGGAACGGACGTCATCTAGCAATGACCAAGAAGAGGTCCTGAACACCTACTTACGTAAAACATAACACAGACCGTGTTCACTTTCCGGATTCCGCCGAGAAGAGACCATCACGGCTACACACGCACTTGGTGTATTTTAATTGGGTCAAGTGACAAGTTATCTAAAACCGGACATTAACAAATTCCCATCTGCCTCATAACCGCGGGCACGGCTTTCGAAAGATAATACCCTGCAGGGGTGTCCCAACTTAGCCCATCATAAGCTCTCACGGTCAACGAAGGATAAACCTTCTCCCGGAAAGACCCGAACAGTCTCGGAATCCCGGTTTACAAGACATCTCGACAATGGTAAAACAAGACCAGCAAAGCCGCCCGAATGTGCCGACAAATCCCGATAGGAGCTGCACATATCTCGTTCTCAGGGCACACCGGATGAGACATCCTACGAGTAAAACCAGACCTCGAGTTTCCAGGAGGGGGCCCCGCAGTCTGCTCAGTTCGGACCAACACTCGAAGGAGCACTGGCCCGGGGGGGTTAAAATAAGATGACCCTCAGGCTCGCGAAAACCCGGGGGAAAAGGCTTAGGCGGAAAATAGTAAAACCAAAGTTGGGCCATGCTGGAGGAGTTTTATTCAAGGCGAACTGTCAAGGGGGTCCCATAAATCACCCGACCGTGTAAGGAACGCGAACTCAAGGAACCTAATCCCGGTATAACAGTACTAGGGCGGCAAGAGTGGAACAAATCACCAGGCATAAGGCCGAGCCTTCCACCCTTTACCAAAATATATAGATGCATTAATAAAATAAGAGATATTGTGATATCCCATCATATCCATGTTCCGACATGGAACAAACTTCAACTTCACCTGCAACTAGCAACGCTATAAGAGGGGCTGAGCAAAAGCGGTAACATAGCCAAACAACGGTTTGCTAGGAAAGGATGGTTAGGGCTGACATGGCTGAAATAGGAGACATGATATAGCAAGTGATAGGTAGCGGAGCATGGCAATAGAGCGAACAACTAGCATAGCAAAGATAGAAGTGATTTCGAGGGGTGGTCATCTTGCCTGCAAGGTTCTCAAAGTTGTCGAAAGCTTGATCCTCGTAAGCGTACTCGACAGGTTCCTCATTCACGAACTCGTATCCCGGCTCTACCCAAGACAAGAACACAAACAAACGGAAACACAATCAACAACGAGGAATGCGCAAGCAACATGATGCAAAACATGTATGATATGCAAGATATGATATGCGATGCCTATGCATGCTCCGGAAGGAAAATGATGAACATGGCAGTAACTTGGCAAACCAAGCATGCCACTGGAAAGATGACATGATTTCGGTCGAAATCGATATAAAGATCACCGGAATCGGATGCACGGTTTGCAAATGGCAAGCAAAACAAGAATGACACTAATCTGCGATAAACAGCAAGATATCACTTAAAATACAACAACTAACAATACTACAGTATCCCAACATAGCAACAAAGCACATGGCAGTAATCTACAGGAGATGCTTGACAAAAGATGAACAATGAGCAACTGCTAGTTCACAACATATCAAGCTCAAACAAGCATGGCAAAAGTGCAAAAGATTACAGGTTCACAGACTTAGTGAAAAACTGGGCATGGCAGAAATCATCATCAGGTAGCAATGTTTAGAGCACGAAATCAACATGCTACAGGAACTTAACATATCAAGACAAGGCATAGTAGTGTTTTACTAAGTGCACATGACAAAAGTGCCTTACTGACCATAAGCAAAAAAGGACCAGAAGAAATGATGGCAAGCATGTAAACATAGCAAGTTTCGTTATCAGGTTTCGGACTTTGCAGAAAACAGAGCATGGCTGAAATATTAATATGTAGGCCTCTTTGTGAGCTTGATGCACTCACTACAGAGAAATGCATGAAAAACCAAGCATACCTACAGCAAGATGGCATGTTTATGAAGCTATCCATGGCAAGAACAAATGCATATCATGTGTGGATCAACTACAATAAGCTTGGAAAAAATGCATATCATGTTAAGAATCTGCCAGAAATAATTTATAGCAAAAGTAGAGCAAGATTGAGTCATGCTATGGTGCTCTAAAATTGCAAACAATTGCAGGAATGGATCAATTACAACTATAGATACAATACATCCTTACTGAACATCTCCAAAATATACATGGATCTCTCTCTAGCATCAAGTTTACATGGCAACAAAATTACAGCAGACAAAGACTTAGAGAATTCACTAAGTCCCTGAAATCAGAAATATTACGGGGCCTACTTTGCATGCTTGTGATAGTCACCACAAACACCAAAAAAATACATGGACTATATCACTGGAAATATGGCATGGCATACTTCAAAACACATGTAGAGCTCATGCTCAAAAGATGCACAGATTAAATGATACAAAAATGACAAATCTCCAAGTTCTGATAAGAACCAGAGATTAACAGCAACTAGCCCTCTTCCAACGACGATTTGGGCATCAAGATGACCTCTAATGAAAATGGTGCAATTGAACAAAATGAAGAGCATCACGAGACGAACAATTTGACATATTATACGCGCGAATCGGAGCTACACGCACAAAGTTATGGCATCTCGAATAGGAGCACTTAATGTAAAATAAAATGACTTGGAGGATTTTTGAGAACGGGAAAAGTCAACGCACGATTTCTCTGGATCGGATCTGGCCGGAGGTTGCTCGCCGTGGCCGGAGCTAGGAGAGGAGGGGGCGACGGTCTCGGGCGTCGGCGGAGGAGGAGGGGACCCGGGGCGGCGGGTCCGGCGGCGGGGCCCGGAGGGGAGGCGGCGGCGCCGGAGGTGGCGACGGGCGGCGGCCGGCGACGAGCTCGCCCGGCGCGGCGGCGAGGAGGCCCGGTGGCGCGCGGGTCCGCCGGCGGGTGCGGGGCGGCGCGCGCGCGGGCGCGGAGGAGGCGGCGGCGGGCTCGCGGGCCGGCGCGGAGGGAGAGGGTTAGGGTTCGTCTGAGATTTCGTTTTCGGGATGCCCACTCATTTATAGGTAGAGGGAGCTAGGAGACTCCAAATGAGGTGCGGTTTTCGCCCACACGATCGTGATCGAACGACCTAGAGCATGGAAGAGAGTTTGGTGGGCTTTGGGCTGGTTTTGGAGGGGGTTTTTGCTGGACACTCAAATGGACTTTGCGGATGCCCGGTTAACCGTTGGAGTACCAAACGACCTCCGAATGGAACGAAACTTGACCGGTAGTCTCCGGGTGGTATAATAAGACCACTTGACAAGCCTCGGTCCATTCCGAGAAAGTTTGACACACGCACACGAAAGAAAACTAGAGGGGTGCACCGGAGGAGATAGGAGCGCCGGATTGGAAAACGGACAACGGGGAAAATGCTCGGATGCATGAGACGAACACGTATGCGAATGCAATGCACATGATGACATGATATAAAAATGCATGACATGACCAAAATACAAAACGAAAGACAAAACCCGACAACGGAGGGAAAAACATATCACATAGCCGGAAATGGCAAGAGTCGGAGTTACAAATATGGCAAGTTACATGCGGGGTGTTACAACACTCCACCACTACGAGAGGATCTCGTCCCGAGATCTAGGACTGAAAGAACTCCGGATATTCGGAACGGAGATGGTCCTCGCGTTCCCAGGTGGCTTCCCGGTCGGAATGGTGCGACCACTTCACTTTCAGGAATTTGATAGACTTGTTGCGAGTCTTGCGCTCAGTTTCTTCAAGAATAGCAACGGGGTGCTCATGATAAGACAAATCTTCTTGGAGGTCAATCTCTTCGAAGTCGATAGTGCGCTCAGGCGTCTTGAAGCACTTGCGGAGCTGTGACACGTGGAACACATCGTGCACGTTCGCGAAGTTGGAAGGAAGCTCAAGTTGATAGGCGAGGTCGCCTCTTTTGCCAATGATCTTGAAAGGACCCACGTATCTAGGGGCAAGCTTCCCTTTGATACCGAAGCGACGAGTGCCTTTCATTGGAGAGACGCGGAGGTAGACATGGTCTCCGATCTCGAAAGCCAAATCACGATGCTTACTATCATAGTAGCTCTTCTGGCGCGATTGCGCGGCTTTGAGATTATCACGGATGACTTTACACATTTCTTCAGCTTCAGTGATTAAGTCATTGCCAAGAAGTTGGCGTTCACCAGTCTCTGACCAATTGAGAGGAGTACGGCACTTTCTGCCATAGAGAATCTCGAATGGGGCCTTGCCCGAACTCGCTTGGAAGCTGTTGTTGTAGGAGAATTCAGCATATGGAAGACAATCTTCCCATTTCATGCCAAAGGAAATGACACAAGCCCTGAGCATATCTTCAAGAATTTGATTGACTCGCTCGACTTGGCCACTAGTTTGAGGATGGAAAGCTGTGCTGAAGCGAATGTTTGTGCCCATGGCCTTCTGGAAGGAGTCCCAGAACTTAGAGGTGAAGATGCTTCCACGATCTGAAGAAATCAATTGTGGAATGCCGTGCAAGGAGACAATTCTGGAGGTGTAGAGCTCTGCCAGCTGAGCTGCTGTGATGGATTCTTTGATAGGAAGGAAATGAGCCACTTTAGAGAGCTTGTCAATGACAACGAAGATAGCATCATTTCCGCGCTTGGACTTGGGAAATCCAGTCACGAAGTCCATTTCGATATGATCAAACTTCCATTCCGGAATAGCAAGAGGTTGGAGGAGACCAGCTGGTCGTTGGTGTTCTGCTTTCACTCTTCGGCAGACATCACATTCATTCACGAATTGAGCAATTTCTCGCTTCATTCGAGTCCACCAATACGACTGCTTGAGGTCATGATACATCTTCGTACTTCCAGGATGAATGGAAAGGAGAGAATTGTGCGCCTCGTTCATTATGACTTTCCTTAGATCACCTTTCGGAACCACAATCCGGTCCTCGAAGAACAAAGTGTCTCTGTCATCAATGCGATAGCACTTGTATTTGGAAAGACCCTTGTCGATACCACGTTTCACCTTCTTCACCATGGCATCAAGGAGTTGTGCCTCACGAATTTGATCTTCCAAAGTAGGAGATACTATGAGGTTGGCAAGAAAGCCTTGAGGAACAACTTGGAGATTCAGCTTGCGGAAAGCTTCACAAAGATCCGGTTGGAAAGGCTTGAGAATTAAGCTGTTGCAATAAGCTTTCCTGCTTAAAGCATCTGCAATGACATTAGCCTTGCCTGGAGTATATTCAATACTCGGATTGTACTCTTGAATCATTTCGACCCATCGAGTCTGCCTGAGGTTGAGGTTGGGCTGAGTGAAGATATACTTGAGACTCTTGTGATCAGTGAAAATGTCCACTTGTCTTCCCAACAAGAGATGTCTCCACGTAACCAATGCATGGACAACTGCCGCCAACTCAAGATCGTGAGTGGGGTAGTTCTTCTCGTTGGGCTTCAACTGCCGAGAGGTATAGGCCACAACTTTCTTCTCTTGCATTAACACAGCACCGAGACCTTGGAGAGAAGCATCACAGAAAACTTCATACGGCTTGGATTCATCAGGAGGAGTCAAGACAGGAGCTGTGACTAGTTTCTGTTTGAGAGTGTTGAAAGCAACGTCACACTCAGGAGACCAGACATACTTCACATGCTTCTGTAGGAGGTTGGAAAGAGGTTTTGCAATCTTGGAGAAATTCTCAACGAATCTTCGGCAATAGCTTGCAAGACCCAGAAAACTGCGGAGCTGCTTGACATTTTGAGGAGGTTCCCAATCCAGAACTGCGGACACCTTCTCGGGGTTAACAGCGATGCCTTTGGCAGAGATGATGTGACCAAGGAAAAGAACTTCATCGAGCCAAAACTCACATTTGGAGAACTTCGCATAGAATTGATACTCTCTGAGCTTGTCGAGCACCAATCGCAAATGTTTGGCATGATCCTGCTTATTCTTGGAGAAGACCAAGATATCATCGAGATACACCAGAACGAATTCATTGGTATAGGGGTTGAAGATGAAATTCATCATCCGAGAGAACACCGGAGGAGCATTGACAAGGCCGAAAGACACGACAGTATATTCATAAGAACCAAAGCTTGTTCTGAATGCTGTCTTGGGAATATCTTCTTCACGAATGCGAATCTGATGATAACCCATACGAAGGTCAAGCTTCGAGAATACTTTAGCCCCTTTGAGTTGCTCAAATAGCTCATTGATGTTGGGAAGTGGGTACTTGTTCTTGATTGTCTTCTTGTTCAATGGACGGTAGTCGACACAAAGTCGGTCCGTGCCATCCTTCTTCTTGACAAAAAGAACACCACAACCCCATGGAGAAGAACTCGGTCTGATCAAACCCAGACGTTCTTGTTCATCGAGCTGCTTCTTCAATTCCTTCAGCTCGTTTGGTCCAAGCTTGTATGGACGCTTGCAAACGGGTACAGTACCAGGCTCTAGTTCGATAACGAACTCAACTGGCCGGTGCGGAGGCATACCCGGAAGCTCTTCTGGAAAGACATCTTGATACTCGCAAACGACTGGAATTTGAGAGATGGCATCCAATTCGCCCTTCTCATTGAGAGAGAAAAACCGAATGGTTTCATCACGAGCGGCAAAAATAATCACATCCTCAGACGAGTGTGTCAATTGAATTTCCCTGGCAGCACAATCAAGTTGAGCCTTGTGCTTAGAAAGCCAGTCCATCCCGAGAATAAGATCAATATCCGAGTCACCAAGAACAATTGGAGAAGACTGAAATTTATAGTCGCCCATCTTGATGGAAACATCGGGAGCAACCAAACTAGACGACAAAAGCTTTCCCGGAGAAACAACTTGCATAACTTTGGATAAAATCTCTGTGTCAACATTGTGCTTCGATGCAAATGGGTATGACAAGAAAGAATGCGATGCACCAGTATCAAAAAGAACTTTTGCAGGAATATCATTAACTGAGAGATTACCCATTATCACATCAGTAGATTCCTCCGCTTGAGCTGCATTCATCATGTTCACCTTAGCAGACTTTGGATTATGCTTGACCACTGCATTGCTGGAAGATCTGACAGGAGGAGGAGGAGGAAGACGCCTCTGGTTGAAGCACTTGTTAGCATAGTGACCTTTCTGCTGACATTTGTTGCAAGTCACCTCTGAGAGTGGACGGTGATAAGGAGCATTGGACTTTGGAGCTTGATTCTGAGACTTGTTCTGATAGCCAGAGTTGGAAGAGTTGGAAGAACCATGGCCACCTTTGTTCTTCTGCTGGTAAGGCTGACGAAACGGAGGAGGAGGAGGCAACCAGAACTTCTGTTGCTTAGCTGTCACAAGTGAGGAAGAAGAAGACTGAACTGCGTCTCTGACTCTCTTCTTAGAAGCCTCACACTTGAGCTGAGCAGCCTCTTGCTTCAGTGCCATATTGTAGAATTGATCAAACTGAGTAGGCTCAACAAGAACGAGAGCTAACTGCAGATCCTCTTTAAGGCCACCTCTGAAGTGATAGATCATGCTCTTCTCATCAGGAACGTCTTGTTTAGCGAAGCGAGCAAGTTTCTGAAACTGAATGTTGTATTGATACACAGACATGTTTCCTTGCTTGAGATTGCGGAACTCCTCACGCTTGCTCTCAACAACACTTTGTGGAATGTGGTGCGCTTTGAAGTCCCGACAGAAGTCAGTCCAAGTGATCACACGACCTCCTCTGGAATCTTTGTATTGCTGAAACCAATCAGCAGCTTGGTCCTTGAGCTGGAAAGAAGCGAACTTGACAAAGTCCTCAGGCCTGACATTGCTACATTCAAAATGCTTGTTGATGTCCACGAGCCAATCATCGGCATCCGTGGCCTCGGCACAGTAGCTGAAAGACTTGGGCTGATTTGCGAGAAACTGGTTGAGAGTGGCAAAGTGAAACTGATTGTTGCCTTGACCTTGATTGCCTTGATTGCCTTGCCCTTGAGTACGTTCTTGCAAGAGTTGCAGAATCATCTGAGCATTGGCGTTGGTGGCTGCCATGATTGCTTGCCATGCCTCCGGAGGTGGAGGTGGTGGCGGAGGGTTCGCTTGACTCCCTTCATTGCGATCCGGATTCTGACGCGTTGGCGGAGCCATCCTGAAGAGGGTGACATCCGTTAGCATCTTGATAGACAAAAGATAAGTAGAATCAACGGATAGAAATTGCAACATATAGTCTTCACAATAAACATTCGAACGAAGATGAACGAATGAATTCCGTAGTAAATCATCACACTTCCATAAGTTGAGAAGCCACTTGAAAAAGATATGGAATGAACATATGAATTCGAAGGAACTCGAATACCACAATACAAAATAAAACAAGTATTGGCTTGCAGAATAAGCCGGAACAAACATATGATAGATATTTCGTCCGAAGTTTTCGTGGTGGGGCCCACACGGGCTCAATCGTACAGCACCATCATGTACAAGGCTGTGCACATGACATACGAAGCGTCCCCGAGTCGGCAAAGCCATGGACTCTTTAAGACACAACGAGACCACTGTAAAATCAACCGTATACAGGCGGACCACTAGACGTCGAACCCCAATCTCATATCATGCGTCTGTCGGAAAGAAATCCTAAGGCTACTTGAATTCCCACTTATAAACTCCCGAAACTTTCTGGTTATGCAATCTGGTGTAGGGGATACAGGGGACACAAATATATATCACCCAAACTAGCAATCCCTAGATCCAGCTGTATCCATCCGTCAACACATAACCAAGAAACCTTCGGAAATCGTTTACCTCAACCTTCGAAAAACATCCGTTATACAAGTTATGGCAATACTCCCGAACTCCCGCCCCAGTACTGGGTGGCGTCGAGGTGATCTCACCAACAACTGCATAAAAGAGATTTCGATGTCGGCGAAACTCAGGTATTCCAGAACTGCAACGATAAAATTGTGACGACAACACCTCGGAGCTCAACTCCCCGGGACACTGCCACAACCCCTAAATGACAGGAGGCACCAAGAACAATGTTCTCGTCACAAATCGATCGGAACGATTCCAAGATACCCGCGTGATCCTAAAATTTTTTTTTGTGAAATTTGAGGAGAGAGTAGTCAAAACTTCTACGTCAGGAGACCTCACCAGAGCGACGAAGGGACTGAGGAGTAAAAGAATCCTACTCTCCGATATATATAATCCTAAGACTCAAAACATTTTTATTCTAGACTCAACAACGCCAGCGATTCGATCAAGCAGGGGGCTCCTAAGTCGGGGATGGCTCTGATTACCAACTTGTAACGCCCACGATGCGGCTATATCTCCCACGTGTCGAGGCACGACTTAGAGGCATAACCGCATAGTGGTTTTGTCGCAAGAAAGGTCATCTTCACACAATCCCATGTAATGAACAAGAATGGGATAAAGAGTTGGCTTACAATCGCCACTTCACACAATACATAAATATCATCATACATCATCCAAAATACAATCATATAGACCGAGTACGGTCAAAATCCAGATGAAAATAAGACAACCCCAAATGCTAGATCCCCGATCGTCCCAACTGGGCTCCACTACTGATCATCAGGAAAAGACACATAATAACGACCACGTTCCTCGTCGAACTCCCACTTGAGATCGACGCCATCGTCTGCACTGGCATCGTCGGCACCTGCAACTGTTGTTGGAAGTATCTGTGAGTCACGGGGACTCAGCAATCTCACACCCGCGAGATCAAGACTATTTAAGCTTATAGGACAAGAGGTGCAAAGAGGTGGAGCTGCAGCGGCAAAACATATATGGTGGCTAACTTGCGCAAATGAGAGCGAGAAGAGAAGCAAAGGAACGGACGTCATCTAGCAATGACCAAGAAGAGGTCCTGAACACCTACTTACGTCAAACATAACACAGACCGTGTTCACTTCCCGGATTCCGCCGAGAAGAGACCATCACGGCTACACACGCACTTGGTGTATTTTAATTGGGTCAAGTGACAAGTTATCTACAACCGGACATTAACAAATTCCCATCTGCCTCATAACCGCGGGCACGGCTTTCGAAAGATAATACCCTGCAGGGGTGTCCCAACTTAGCCCATCATAAGCTCTCACGGTCAACGAAGGATAAACCTTCTCCCGGAAAGACCCGAACAGTCTCGGAATCCCGGTTTACAAGACATCTCGAGAATGGTAAAACAATACCAGCAAAGCCGCCCGAATGTGCCGACAAATCCCGATAGGAGCTGCACATATCTCGTTCTCAGGGCACACCGGATGAGACATCCTACGAGTAAAACCAGACCTCGAGTTTCCAGGAGGGGGCCCCGCAGTCTGCTCAGTTCGGACCAACACTCGAAGGAGCACTGGCCCGGGGGGGTTAAAATAAGATGACCCTCGGGCTCGCAAAAACCCGGGGGAAAAAGGTATAGGTCGCAAATGGTAAAACCAAGGTTGGGCCTTGCTGGAGGAGTTTTATTCAAGGCGAACTGTCAAGGGGGTCCCATAAATCACCCGACCGTGTAAGGAACGCGAACTCAAGGAACCTAATCCCGGTTTGGGTTAATTAAATAAGAGATATTGTGATATCCCAACATATCCATGTTCCGACATGGAACAAACTTCAACTTCACCTGCAACTAGCAACGCTATAAGAGGGGCTGAGCAAAAGCGGTAACATAGCCAAACAACGGTTTGCTAGGAAAGGATGGTTAGGGCTGACATGGCTGAAATAGGAGGCATGATATAGCAAGTGATAGGCAGCGGAGCATGGCAATAGAGCGAAACAACTAGCATAGCAAAGATAGAAGTGATTTCGAGGGGTGGTCATCTTGCCTGCAAGGTTCTCAGAGTTGTCGAAAGCTTGATCCTCGTAAGCGTACTCGACAGGTTCCTCGTTCACGAACTCGTCTCCCGGCTCTACCCAAGACAAGAACACAAACAAATGGAAACACAATCAACAACGAGGAATGCGCAAGCAACATGATGCAAAACATGTATGATATGCAAGATATGATATGCGATGCCTATGCGTGCTCCGGAAGGAAAATGATGAACATGGCAGTAACTTGGCAAACCAAGCATGCCACTGGAAAGATGAGATGATTTTGGTCGAAATCGATATAAAGATCACCGGAATCGGATGCACGGTTTGCAAATGGCAAGCAAAACAAGAATGACACTAATCTGCGATAAACAGCAAGATAGCACTTAAAATACAACAAGTAACAATACTACAGCAACCCAACATAGCAAAAAAGCACATGGCAGTAATCTACAGGAGATGCTTGACAAAAGATGAACACTGAGCTACTGCTAGTTCACAACATATCAAGCTCAAACAAGCATGGCAAAAGTGCAAAAGATTACAGGTTCACAGACTTGGTGAAAAACTGGGCATGGCAGAAATCATCATCAGGTAGCAATGTTTAGAGCACGAAATCAACATGCTGCAGGAACTTAACATAGCAAGACAAGGCATGTAGTGTTCTACTAAGTGCACATGACAAAAGTCCCTTACTGACCATAAGCCAAAAAGGACCAGAAGAAGTGATGGCAAGCATGTAAACATAGCAAGTTTCGTTATCAGGTTTCAGACTTAGCAGAAAACAGAGCATGGCAGAAATATTAATATGTAGGCCTATTTGTGAGCTGGATGCACTCACTACAGAGCAATGCATGAAAAACCAAGCATACCTACAGCAAGATGGCATGTTTATGAAGCTATCCATGGCAAGAACAAATGCATAGCATGTGTGGATCAACTACAATAAGCTTGGCAAAAATGCATATCATGTTAAGAATCTGCCAGAAATATTTTATAGAAAAAGTAGAGCAAAATTGAGTCATGCTATGGTGCTCTAAAATTGCAAACAACTGCAGGAATCGATCAATTACAACTATAGCTACAAATCATCCTTACTGAACATCTCCAAAATATGCATGGATCTCTCTCTAGCATCAAGTTTACATGGCAACAAAATTACAGCAGACAAGGACTTAGAGAATTCACTAAGTCCCTGAAATCAGAAATATTACGGGGCCTACTTTGCATGCTTGTGCTAGTCACCAAAAACACCACAAAAATACATGGACTATATCACTGGAAAGATGGCATGGCATACTTCAAAACACATGTAGAGCTCATGCTCAAAAGATGCACAGATTAAATGATACAGAAATGACAAATCTCCAAGTTCTGATAAGAACCAGAGATTAACAGAAACTAGCCCTCTTCCAACGAAGATTTGGGCATCAAGATGACCTCTAATGAAAATGGTGCAATTGAACAAAATGAAGAGCATCACGAGACGAACAATTTGACATATTATACGCGCGAATCGGAGATATATGCACAAAGTTATGGCATCTCAAATAGGAGCACTTAATGTAAAATAAAATGACTTGGAGGATTTTTGAGAACGGGAAAAGTCAACGCACGATTTCTCTGGATCGGATCTGGCCGGAGGTTGCTCGCCGTGGCCGGAGCTAGGAGAGGAGGGGGCGACGGTCTCGGGCGTCGGCGGAGGAGGAGGGGACCCGGGGCGGCGGGTCCGGCGGCGGGGCCCGGAGGGGAGGCGGCGGCGCCGGAGGTGGCGACGGGCGGCGGCCGGCGACGAGGAGGCCCGGCGGCGCGCGGGTCCGCCGGCGGGTGCGGGGCGGCGCGCGCGCGGGCGCGGAGGAGGCGGCGGCGGGCTCGGGCGGGCCCGCGGCGGGCTCGCGGGCCGGCGCGGAGGGAGAGGCCGGCGGGACACGTGGCAACAGCGGATTCGCCGGGGCGCGGTGGCGGACGTGTCCGGCGCGGGCGGACGCGTCCGGCGCGGCGCGGAGGGAGAGGGTTAGGGTTCGTCTGAGATTTCGTTTTTCGGGATGTCCACTCATTTATAGGTAGAGGGAGCTAGGAGACTCCAAATGAGGTGCGGTTTTCGCCCACACGATCGTGATCGAACGACCTAGAGCATGGAAGAGAGTTTGGTGGGATTTGGGCTGGTTTTGGAGGGGGGTTTTGCTGGACACTCAAATGGACTTTGCGGATGCCCGGTTAACCGTTGGAGTACCAAACGACCTCCGAATGGAACGAACTTGACCGGTAGACTCCGGGTGGTATAATAAGACCACTTGACAAGCCTCGGTCCATTCCGAGAAAGTTTGACACACGCACACGAAAGAAAACTAGAGGGGTGCACCGGGGGAGATAGGAGCGCCGGATTGGAAAATGGACAACGGGGAAAATGCTCGGATGCATGAGACGAACACGTATGCGAATGCAATGCACATGATGACATGATATAAAAAATGCATGACATGACCAAAATACGAAACGAAAACCAAAACCCGACAATGGAGGGAAAAACATATCACATAGCCGGAAATGGCAAGAGTCGGAGTTACAAATATGGCAAGTTACATGCGGGGTGTTACAGGAATACCGACAAGTGAATCATGATGTGTGAAATCAATACTTCGAGCAACTCGTTGCTTGGTAGTAAATGGACAATATTCTCATTCTTAGTGTGTTGGTTATTGAATCATCATTGTAAGATAGATTGTGCTACCTAGTCCTTATTTCTGGTTCACTCTTCGATCAATGAGTCAGGATTATTCAATCCCTTGCTTATTTGATCATATCGTCTTGCTCTGAAAAGCAAGATTGTTCTCGAGCTTAGTAACATATCGGTGGTTCATGATGTTCCGAATATCTTCTCGGATGTACAGGTTGTCACCTGACCGCTATGTTGAGTTCGTGATAATGTTGGTTTTCCTCCAAACCAACCATTCTCCAAGATTCTGTGTTGGATACCCTGAAGTATTCGGTTGAGCTAAACAACAACTTGGGGAGTTGGAAGATAAAGCTTTATCTGACTTAATTCATTCCAAAGGTATATCTTTTTGTGTGTGTGTGTGTGTGTTGAAGAAAGATGATATCTCCATCGATTGGTCCTCGTAATCAGTTGTTGGATCTATTGCCTTGTCAAAACTTTGACTTGAGTATGGGCTATCGTCAAGTCAAATCAGAACCAACGATGTTCGTAATGTTTTCTTACTCATGGTTGATCCCTCAAGTATACACCATTACATCTTTTGGTCTGACCAATGCTATCACCGTGTTCACATGATGGTGGAAGTCCAGTGATATGGAAATAACGATGAGTTGCTGTTGAACCCATCAGTAGCATTTTGTCTCCCCCATGATTCATGTTGAACATCAACCTAGTGTTGAAAACTTTGTAAGCAATGCCTTCATGTTCCGTTCATGAAGCTTATGCTTGGATGTAAGAAGTGGCTTCCTCGAATTCATGTGCATTTGATGTAAGTTGCCGCTGTGAATTAGAGAAAGTTTGTTTTTGCTTCCTTTGGAATCATCCCAAGACAGTCCTGCCCGTGCGAAGTATTCTATGGTCTGATAGACTGATCATCTTCATTCCATATGTAATCCCTAGCACACCATGCCACTGATTGATTTGTTCAAGGAAAAGAAGTTCTGAAGTGCTAATCCTTAAGGACCCAAAGGTACATGCGCAGGACTTCGCTCTCCGCAATGATGGTTCCCAATCGGAACTCAGTAGTGTTGCGTTGTAAGACTACTATGTGGTCATGCTTGTCTTGGACAACGTGTTAACATGTATGTAGTAGAACCAGCTCATGTTTTGGAGCTTGCTATCGTAGTTCATCTCTCGAGAATCTCGCAACGCCATCTCGTCGATTTGTGTTGCAATCATTCATTTTTCTCTCTAGACTGGATAAGTCTAGAATATCCTGAGACCAACCAGATCTGAATCTTAGGCAGATACGATGGTTGGAACATTCCCAACATCTACATTTGGTTCCCAGCTTGCACCGCCATTGTGCCAATTCCCATGGGCTTCCCTCTCGGTAATTGTTGTTTAGGATCATCTTCAAAAGTGGTCCTACCATGGGTCCCATCCATTCCCGATGATAAGCAAAATCATCCATCGCGTTGTCTTCAACAAGGTAGTCCACATCATCCATTCTAGTCCAAGTATGTCATTCTTTCGAACTCCTTCAAATGATCGATTGTGATTGCCTTAGGCTGGTATGAAGAGTTTCAATGATCTCTGAATCAAAAGTAATTCTTTTTGCCACTTAAGGGAATATTTCTGCGAGTCACCTTCCTTAAGATGTCTCATTATGGTATCATGGCAAATCAACTCCTCACTACGTTGACAACCGATCACCACCCCCTTAAGTGTGAAATTGTTGTCTACCTAGTGAACCTTCGTCATCCGCTTCACACCATCCCTTTGGATGTATGTTTCGTGTCTCAGCTCGAGAGATGTTTCTACGTCTCATTCCGTGAGTTGATCTTGTGATCATTAGGATGATCCATCCATGTAGACATGTCTCGCTCTTTTGTCCTCGTGTTGGATGAAGATCTCGAAAGCAAACATGTCAAGATCGACTTGGGTTATCAAATCAACATCCTCGAGAAAGACATCTGGATCGTGAAGAATGTGTTAGCTTGTGTCCCTCTATCTTCTTACCTCATGACTTGAATCTCGGGACGAGATTCTTGTTTAGTAGGGGTGAGTTGTCACATCCCTAGCTTCTGGTAATGCACTAGGCTAGCCTCATGTGTGCATCATGTTTAATCTTGAAAGAAACTTGAAATGGGGATTGCCTAAACCCCTAGCATCAAAGGAATTCACTAGGTTCACCTAAAATATTTTCAGTAAATCCAAATGGCTTTCAAAAATGTTCATCATTTATGGAAAATGCTGTAAACAGTAACCAGAGGTGATGCACATTTTTCCATGACATATTTGGTCTCTGAATTAAATCATACTCTATTTGCATTTGGGCATTTAAATGCTATACAATATTTTAAATGCTCAAATAATCATAAACTAAAATGTTTACTGTTGGATATATTCTAAACAGTAGCCATGATTAGTTTCATGATTTTTGGAAATTCCCTGGCATTTTTAATAAAGTCCTAAAGTAACAGAAAAATAGAGAAGGAAGGAAACCTACGTAACTTACGTGTGCAGCCCACCTGGGCCAACTCCTGCTGACCCAGCCCACCAGGCCCTCCACCGACTTCAACCTCCTGCCAGTGGGCAGGAGGGCGTGTGCCCGCCGTGCGCACACACGCGCGCGCCACCTCCTGCTTGGTTGGCCTCCCCGACCCCTCTGGACGACGCCACGCGCCACCCCGCGCCCCTCTCACTCCTCCCTCCGTGCTCATTCCCTCCCCTGTCCGTCTCGCGCGCACCGCCGAACGTCCCCGTCGCCACCGCTCACTGCCACCGCGCTCTCCGGCCACCCCTCGGCCTAGAGCCGTGTCCGGGAGCTCCGCTACAACCTCCTCTTCGTCCTCAACGAGTCACGCATCTCCAGAAGCAGTGGATCCTCGCCATCGAGCTCGACCCCGCCGCCTCTACACCGAGATCGCCGGCGACCGTACGCCGTCCCCGACGCCTCCCTGAGTCTGCTGAGCTCCGCTTCGACCCCGTTGTGAGCCCCGCCGTATTTCCCCCTGCTCCCCGAGCTCGTCCTCGTTCCCTAGCCGCACTAGACGTCAGAGCCGAGAGCTCCTCACCGCCGTTCATGAAGCCACCGTGGCTAGAGCGGGCGCCGCTCGCGTCCGAGCATCCCATTTTGCTCAGCACATCTCCAGCAGCTCGTAGACACCAACACCTCCCCCTACCGTGCACCGTAGCGTCGGTTCCGTCGTTGTCTGAGCTTCGGCCGCCGCCGAGGTCGACGCCGCGCTCAACTCCGGCCGCCCCAGCACCTCGCACTGCCACCACTCGATGCGCCGCAGCGCACTGGTTCCGCAGAGCCGCTCCGCCGCTCAAATGGTCGTCGGAGGAGCGTTTCCGACGCCCTCCGCCGCGTTGACCCCGCCGGCGGCTAAAACGCCGGTGGGTTGACCCACTTTGACCTCGGCTGGACCCCACCCTGTGTCCATGAAATGTGGGGCCAGCCTCTGACTGATTAGTTTAGGGCTATAATTAGTGCTAATTACCACTGTTAGGGGTTAATCACCCCGCTAACTAAATCATGTGTCACTGAAAATGGGCCCCACTGCCCAGGTAATCCATGGTTTAAAACTAAACCTTTTTAATTAAAGCTTTAGAGACTGACACGTGGGACCCATAGCCCAGGTTTGACCTGGACCGCCCCTGTTGACTTGGTGATGTCACACCTACATCATGCTGACGCAGTAAATGTTTCATGGGATTTAAAATAAATCAGAAATGATTTATTTATTTAAGAAAATATCCAAAACTTCAAAAATTCATAGAAACTCAACCATAACTCAGAATGAAATAAATTATATATGAAAAATGATCAGAAAAATCCAATCTATGGATCTCTACAAGTTTCATGCATGACAAAGCAACTTAACCTTGCTGTTTAGATCAAAACATGATAATGCATTATATGGTGCTCATAACTTGAGTTTGAATTTGAACCCTTGGTTCAAATAAGCTCAAACCCTTCTGTTCTAGTTGCATTAGCTCTATTCACAGCATGTAGACATGTCATGATCATGCATCATATTGCGCATTGCATTGATTGTGTTCTTTCTTTGTTGCCGGTGTTTGTCCCCTCTCAGTAGACGTGGTTTCGACGATGAGATCGATGACACTGATGAAGAACTATACTCTCTTCTGAAGTGCCAGGCAAGCAAAACCCCATTGTTCATTCTGATACAATCCCACTCTCTCGCTCCTGCTCTCTTTTACTACATTAGGACAACAACGATTCAACTATTACATCCTGCGGTAGTTGAACCCCTTTCCTCTCCATGACCTGTCATTGCCACAGTAAATAGATGAAACCCACTAGCATGAGTAGGAGTTGTTTGAGCCTTGTTGTGCCTACTCATTCATGCTTATTTTCCATGCCTGCTACTGCTTAGAGTTGAGTCAGGTCTGATTCATCGGAGATGAATCGGAGGTGTGTGAACATGTATTATTGTTGAGAGCTAAGTGTGTGAACACGATTTGGTAAAGGTATCGATGAGAGGCCATGTAGGAGTACATGGTGGGTTGTTTCATTGAAGCCGTCCTTAGGAACTGAGTTCTGTGTTTGTGATCCATGATCAGCTACCACCACACATTGGGATCCTTAATTGACTCCCTCGGCTTCTTAACCACCCTTGTCCTCTATCCAGGAGTTGCAAGTAGTTTCTGGTGTTTATAGTATGTTGGAGGCCGTGCGCAGCGCTGACCCGAGGGGTGGGCTGTGATGCGGTAGGCATGTGGCCGGGCATGCTGGGCGCCAGTTTGGTGTCTCGGAACCCTGTACACATCGTTCGGGGCCGTATGTGGCAACCTCGGCCGGACTCCCTGCGGATGGAACCTGAATAGGCGATAAACCTGGTCTAGAGACTTGAGTGTTTAGGTAGGCCGTGGCCGACACCCTCGCTGGGCTTCCGCTTGAAGGTTGCCGAGTACATGTCGTGTAAACGGCGATAAGTGGTGAGAGCGTGTGTGAAGAAGTACACCCCTGCAGGGTTAACATCATCTATTCGAATAGCCGTGTCCGCGGTAAAGGACTTCTGGGTTGCCTATACAGTTCATAAACAAGTGAAAGTGGATACTCTAAAATGCGCAAGATAAGCGTGAGTGCTATGGATGGCGTTCTCGTTGGGAGACGGGAGCGAATCCATAGTGGCGTATCGATATGGTGAATATGTGGACTCGTGTGCGCCACCTCAAATAGTTACTTGCAGTCATAGTTTAGGATAGCCACTGAGTCAAGCTGGCTTGCTGCAGTCAAACTCCACCACCCCCTTTGTTGATACCGATGCATATGTAGTTAGTTCTGATGTATGTCTTGCTGGGTACATTTGTACTCACGTTTGCTTATTTTATGTTTTGCAGAGAGACGTCAGTCTCGCTAGTAGTTCTGTGTGGACTTCGACGTTTAGCTTGATACCTCAACTACGATCTTGTGCCCTCGACAGGATCTGGTAGATAGTCAGGCTTCTCAGCCATTTTCATTTGTAGATGTCTGTACTCAGACATGTTAAGCTTCCGCATGTGCTTTGACTTGTATGCTCTGAATGTTGGGTCATGAGACCCATGTTTGTAATATCTCGCTCCTCGGAGCCTAATGAATAAATACTTGAGTCGTAGAGTTATGTTGTGATGCCATGTTGTATTTACACATGTCGAGCATATTGTGTGTATGATTGAAATTCTTGGTATATGTGGGATCCGACAACCTAGTTGTTTATCCTTGGTAGCCTCTCTTATGGGGAAATGTAGTCTTGTGCATCCATGAGCCATAGTAGTCCGCTACAGCCTGGTTCACCGGAGTCCTGCTAGCCCAGCACTACTGCTCCGGAACACTTGACTGGCCGAAATGTGATTCACTTTGTTCCTGTGTCTGTCCCTTTGGGGAAATGCCACGCGGTGACATCCGGAGTCCTGCCTAGCCTGGTACAGCCCGGTTCACCGGAGTCCTGTTAGCCCAGTGCTACAGCCCGGATTCGCACGCTGCTGACCGACATTCTCGATGTTCATTCATGTATGCCTGTCCCTGTAAGTTAGTGCCACTTTGGGTTCACGACTAGTCATGTCGGCCCGGGTTCTCTGTATGGATGCTAGCGACACTATCATATACGTGAGCCAAAAGGCGCAAACGGTCCCGGGCCATGGTAAGGCGACACCCGTGGGAATACCGTGCGTGAGGCCGCAAAGTGATATGAGGTGTTACCGGCTAGATCGATGTGACATGGAATCGGGATCTTGACAGTTCCACTGTGCCGTCGACAAAAGGTTTGATGGCCCCTTCAATCGTCGATAAAGACGCTGTCCAAGGAGGAACCTTCCTCCCTGGACAGATTTTTGTGTTCGGCGGCTTCATACTGCGGGCCAACTCGCTTGGCCATCTGGAGCAGGTCGACAACTACGCCCCTGGCCATCAGGTCAGATTTGGAAGCTTGAACTACGTCACGGATATCCGTGGAGACTTGATCTATGATGGGTTCGAGACCGCGGCGATCGCTCCTGCTCGCTCCGATGAACATGACTTAAATCTGTCATCGGCTCACAACTAGGAGATGGTTCCTTTTGCTGCAATGACTTTAGAACCAGAGCAGATCGTGCCATCCAAAGCCATAGAGTCCGCTGCGTTGGAGCCGCACACGGACTCAACACCCTACAATATTTGCTTCAACGGAACTTCAGACTCATTTTCGGCTATATGTTCCGGACCGTGTACGCCTGCGGACACCGAGCTAGATCGATTATCGGTCTTCGAATTCAGCGTCGCAGACGTTTTCCAGCACTCACCTTTGGGCGATGTGCTGAACTCTTTAAGGAATTTGTCCTTGGAGAAGGACTCGCAGCTGAACTATGTTCGGTTCGAGGACCTAACCGACGAGCTTGATTATGGCTCCGAAGACATCGACCGTATGGACGATGATGTTGACAAGGAGCAAGGCCAAAAGACCCACCATTCACCGGACGTTGGACGACCACCTCTTCGTACGACGTGTACATGGTTGATACACCTAAAGGATCTGGTGATGACAAAGAAGAGCCGGACACGAACAAACCTTCCGAGACATAGTCCAAGCGCCGGCGCCCTAAATGCCGCTCTAAACCTCGTCGCTCAAAAGATAGCAACACTGGCACCGGAGAAAACAGTACTCCGGGCGACGCCGAAAACAATGAAGACCCTGTTGGAGCCGCATCCGAACAGGAGGAGCAAGACAACGAGGAGGTTAACCCTGATAAACAGGCCACACCAAATGACCCAGATGATGATAGCTACCGTCCACCCTCCGAAGATGAGGAGAGCCTTGGAAATGAGGACTTCATCATGCCTGAGGCACCCCTCGAGCAGGAGCGCTTCAAGCGCCAGCTCATAGCTACCGCAAGAAGCCTAAAGAAAAAGCAGCAGCAGCTCCAAGCAGATCAAGACCTACTCATCGATAGATGGACCGATGTCCTGGCAGCCGAAGAATACGGCCTCAAGCGCCCAGCCAAGAGTTACCCAAAACGCAGACTGCTACCTCAGTTCGATGAGGAGGCACCAGATCCCATACCTCCCTCGCGTAATGCGGACCGACCACCATGCGGTCGGGATAGCGCGGCAGACCGACCACCCCGTGGTCGGGATAAAATGGCAACTCAGGCCGAACAACAGACCGCCCCACCGCCTCGCAAACACAGGGACAGACCAGCTCGGGACCATACATATGACCTTCGGCAGGAATTGGACAGTAGAGCAGGACACACCAGATCAATATATGGATCGCGAGGACGCTTCCCTACTCGGGATGACAGCTACCTATTCGGACGTGACAAACTCCATCACACCTGGGCCGATAACCACAGACGGACTTCGTCGGAGGCGCGTCGTAACGTGGCCCGCTATAGGGGCGCCGCACACCCTCTCTACTTCACAGATGAGGTACTATATCACGAATTCCCCGAGGGGTTCATGCCTGTCAATATTGAATCATACGATGGAACAACCGACCCCGCACTATGGATCGAAGATTTTATTCCCCACATCCACATGGCCCGAGGAGATGACCTCCACGCTATCAAATACCTCCCGTTATAGCTCAAAGGACCAGCTCGACACTGGCTAAATAGTCTGCCTGAGAACTCCATCAGCAGCTGGGAGGACATGGAGGAAGCCTTCCTCGACAAATTCCAAGGTACATATGTCCGGCCACCCGATGCCGATGACTTAAGCCACATAGTTCAACAATCTGGAGAATCAGACAGAAAATTCTGGACTAGGTTCCTAACCAAAAAGAACCAGATCATTGACTGTCCGGATGCCGAAGCCTTAGCAGCCTTCAAACACATCATCTGTGACGAATGGCTCGCCCGCCACCTCGGCCAAGAAAATCCGAAATCCATGGCAGCCCTCACAGCACTCATGACCCGCTTCTGCGCGGGTGAGGACAGCTGGCTGGCCCGAAGCAAAAACACAGCCAGTGAGGTAGGCCCCTCTGAGGCCAAGAACATCACCGGAGAGCTCCGACGCAATAGACACAAACGTCGAAGCAATGGCGATAACACCGACGACACCACAGTGAACGCCGGATTCAGCGGCTCCAAGTCCGGCCAACGGAAGAAGCCCTACAAAAGGAACAATGAGGGACCTTCCAGCCTGGACCGCATACTCCACCCTCCGTGCCAGATACACGGCACCCAGACAAACAAGCCAATCACACCAACAGAGATTGTTGGGTCTTCAAACAGGCTGGCAAGTTAAATGCCGAAAGCAAAGAAAAGGGATCACAAAGTAAGGACGAGGATGAAGAGCCCCGGCAGCCCAACACCGGGGGCAGAAGAAATTCCCCCCTCAAGTCAAAACGGTGAACATGATATACGCCACGCGCGTCCCTAGAAAGGAGCGCAAGCGGGCATTCAGGGACGTCTACGAGGTAGAGCCAGTCGCTCCAAAATTCAATCCGTGGTCATCATTTTCGATCACCTTCGATCGTCGAGATCATCCAACTAGTATCCGCCATGGCGGTTCGGCCGCACTGTTCCTTGATCCAATCATCGACGGATTCCACCTAACACAAGTCCGGATGGATGGTGGAAGCAGCCTCAACCTGCTCTACCAGGATACAGTACGGAAGATGGGCATTAATCCCTCACGAATCAAGCCCACAAAGACTACCTTTAAAGGAGTCATACCAGGCGTTGAGGCCCGTTGCACGGGCTCAATCACGCTGGAGGTGGTCTTCGGTTCTCCGGACAACTTCCGAAGCGAAGAGTTAATCTTTGATATCGTCCCCTTCCGTAGTGGCCACCACGCACTGCTTGGACAAACCGCATTCGCTAGATTCAACGCGGTCCCACACTATGCTTACCTCAAGCTCAAGATGTCCGGTCCATGCGGCGTCATAACAGTTAATGGAAATACGGAACGCTCCCTCCGTACAGAGGAGCACACCGCCGCCCTAGCAGCAGAATTACAAAACGGCCTTTTCAAGCAGAGCCGCAATCCGGCTGCCGAGCCCAGGGACACTGTCAAGAAGGTCCAGACTACACTGCCACAGGACAACTCGGCCTGTCAAGAGCTTAACTAGCAATTCAGCCTTTGTCCCAGCCCTGATCAAGTAGTGGCACTCGTACCACGCGCACATAATTACGCACTGAAAATCCCATGGGCATCGACGGAGGCACAACTTGTGGTCCATAGTACGGCTTGACCGACCGCGGACTCACACATACATTCACCCTTTTTTCCTTTTGTTTCAGGTTCTTTCTCCCGTGTGCCTGATAACCAGTCCTTTTGAAGGATCGATATACAAAGACGGCAAGCAGCATAAGTGCGTAGGGTAACCGCTGCACGTTCTTCTTGACGGTATTTCTACTTATTTCTCAGTACCCGCACGCTGCGCCCTCTTAATTCCGGCATGTTAAAATAGCCCGGATGCTTATCGCACTTTTTGTACGGGGTACGCCTTCAAGTATCCATATAGTTATAACGAAAATGGTTTGCGTCCCAGTTTCTGTGGCTTTCGTTTCTTACCTCATTTTTATTTCGATTTTCTTATCGACCGCATCCATAGAATCTGGTATGTCTCATATTCGCCAGGGGCTCCTCATCGTCCCATAATACGGCAGCAAAGTCCGAACACTTCTTATAGACATGTTCGGCACCCCGAATTTAGCATTATATGCATTGGCTCCGAATCATGTCTTTGATCAATAGATGGGTTGCCCGGCTCCTATGCTTGCTACCCTACGTTCCACCTAATAGGCTAGGTAGTAAAGGGAGAACTACTGCGATTGTGCCCTGGCCTTGACCAGATGAGCACCTCAGTAGAAAAAGCCAAAAACTGACTGTCATGATATGGCGAGAGCCGGTCAGCTGTTCGAGGGTTACAAATCATTGGAGATTTTTCCGCGTTATGCGACAGATCGGCACTTCCCGATCAGATGCTGACAGCACTATGGTTTAAACCAGGGGCTGCGCCCATGCTTTATTATAAAACTCCTATGGCTAAGTGAGGGCGTTTAAGCCGTATAGTCTGATTGCCTTGTTCGTTGCACTAAACAACTCCTTCAAGGACCATATAGTTGGATCATGATTGTTTAGATTCCATCCCGAACTCCTCCGTACTACCTACGTGAGGGCAGAAGCCCACAACTGGTCAACCCTCAGATTACATGCAACACGGCCGCACAGGAGGAAACAATTCAAAGCATAATAAAATTGCATTACAAAAACAGGCTTTGTTTTCATAATACAAGGCAAAGGCTACATGAATACATTTATTCAAATACAATGTCCTGCGAACATTGCGCTGCTACATGTCGAGACCCTTCTATGACATCCGCAAAATATCGCTCGGTTGTGCGTTGCTCCTTGCCCTCCGGCGGCCCGCTGGCAACTTCAACGACATTCATCTTCGCCCACCACATCTTGCAACGAGCGAAAGCCATACGGGCACCTTCAATACAGGCAGAGCGCTTGACGACGTTCAGCCGAGGACAGGCGTTCACCATCAGCCTCACGAGTCTGAAGTAGCTGCCAGGCATAGCTTCGGCTGGCCATAGCCGGATTATCAAATCCTTCATGGCTAATTCGGCCACCCTATGCAGCTCCACCAGCTGTTTCAGCTGATCGGTGAAGGACATGGGAGGCTCTGACACCGCATATTGCGATCAGAAGAGCTTCTCCGTAGAACCCCCTCCTTCGGCTCGATAGAACTCCACAGCGTCTGATACACTGCATGGTAAATCAGCAAAAGCCCTTAGGGAACTCCGAACCCGGGTTAGTAAAAGGTACTGCTTCTCCGCATACTTGCTTTGCATCTTAAACGCCTTACCCACCGTGATCTTCTTGGCCTCCTGGAGGGCAGCCTGGGCCCCATTCCGTGCGGTCTCCACTCTATGACAAACCTTGGTGAGTTCGGCCCCTTGAGCCGACGCATCATGCTCCAAGGTCTCACATTTTTTAACTGCATCCTGGAGCTCCTGCTGGACTTCTTTGACCCGGGCCTTGAGCTTCTTACATGCGGTTTGCTGCTGGACAGCCTTCTCCTCGGCCTCGCCCAGGGCCTTCCTCAGGGCGTCGACCTCGGTCGCTGCTCCTGCACATATCATGACACCGCGGTCAATATACAGCTTATTCTTTCCGAAAACATAGCAAGTCTTCATTCACCTTGCTTCTCCTGGAGCCGAATTTTAACCTCGCCGAGCTCGTTCTCGGTCCGCTCCAGCCTCTGCTTCAGTTCAGAGACCTCGGCAGCTTGTGAGGTCGTGGCCAACAATAACGCCTGCTTATCGATACATATTCAGTTAGTCTCCTATAACTAAGGATTGATCCTCTGTCCGGTTCTTCTCGCCAAACACCGGACAGTGTCTCAGGGGCTACGGTCTACACGGGGTTTTTCTCTTTCTTACCTCGAAACCTGTCAACAGGTTATGGCAGACTTCATTCAATCCACTTTTGGCGAACTGAACCTTCTCGATCACCGCACCCATAAGGACATGGTGCTTGTCCACGACGGAGGCGCCTCATAGCGCCTCCATCAGGTTATCCGGCGGCCCTGGATGGACGGGGGCCACCAGTGGAAGCGGCGTACCCCCCTCCTTCAAAGGGGGTGCTCGCCTGACGCCGGAGCTCTATGAGTCTCCGGAATCATATTCGGCTGAGGGCCGAACTGGATGCGGCCCTCTTTGCCAGTTTCCATGGGGCTCGGCTCCCCCATGTGTCCGGCAGTGGAGGTCTCGCCTCGTGGCGCCTCCCGGACAGCGTCCTGGGCTCCTCCCCGGGTCAGAGCGAGACCTCCGGGACTGCACCTCCGTATCGTCCCTGGCCCCAGGGGAATAGGCAGGCGGTGGCGACATGCTCGCCATCTCCGACGGAGCCAGCGAACCCCCAGATGAAGATCGCTGGATAAGGTCAAGGGCCGGACTGCAATAGTACAGTTAACTACATTAAAATAATGAAGAGAAAGGGCCGGGAGTGCGCATGAACGAGCCATGTCACTTACGATGCGTCCCGGGGCTTACTACGGGGGCGTCGTTCCGGACTACTGTCAACGTCCCATGCGGTATTGACCGCCGGGGCGCCCTTCCCCTTCTTGGGCGTTTCCGCTTCCAGATGCACCGAAGCCGCCCTCTTCTTCCACCTCTCCTCGGGGGGAGGGTTGTTTTCCTCTTCGTCCTCCTCTTCCTCATCAATGTCCTCAGGGACAGAGGAATGAGCTTCGTCGTCTTCGGACATCACGTCCGAAGTGCCCTTGCGACGGGGGCCACTCTTGGCTCCCTTGGCCTTATTCTCTGGCGCCTTATATGGCGCCGGCACCAGCATCTTCGCTAGGCGCGGGATGACCGGTTCTTCGGGTAGCGGAGCCGGACACTAGCATCCAGTCCTAAAGGGCAAGGATAAAATCTCAGACATCATCCTCGAAACATTTAAGTTGAGGATACATCAAAAGTAACATACCTCGCTGGCGGGGTGTTTACAGTCGTGACCACGGTCTGAATCCGTGGCCGGCGGTTTCTCGTTGACCTTAAAGAGCAACTTCCAGGCATCTTCGTGGGTGGTCTCGAAGAGCCTCGCCAGGGTCTGATGCTTCTTCAGATTGAAATCCCACAGAGGGCAACCTCTGCGCTGGCATGGGAGAATCCGGCGAACTAGCATCACCTGGATCACATCGACGAGCTTGACGTCCTTGGCTATCATGCTTTGGACGCGCGTCTGCAACGCTATCAGCTCATCGGGCGAACACCAGTCCGGACTCTTCTCGAACCAAGAGGTGAGTCGCATGGGAGCACCTGAGCGGAATCGGCAGCCGCGGCCCAGGTGGTGCCGCAGGGTTCTGTGATGTAGAACCATTGTCTCTGCCACTCCTTCACTGTCTCCACAAAAGTACCTTTCGGCCAGGAAACGTTGGGCAGCTTGCTCACCATGGCTCCTCCGCTCTCCGCGTGCTGGCCGTCCACCACCTTCGGCTTCACGTTGAAGACTTTGAGCCACAACCCGAAGTGGGATTAGATGCGGAGGAAGGCCTCGCACACGACGATAAATGCCGAGATATTGAGGAAGGAATTCGGGGACAGATCATGAAAATCTTTCCCGTAATAATACATCAGCCCACGGACGAAAGGGTGGAGCGGAAACCCTAGCCCTCGGAAGAAATGAGGGATGAATACTACCCTCTCAGTGGGCTTCGGTGTGGGGACGGCTTGTCCATCGGCCGACAAATGGTGGGTGATCTCCTTCGCCAAATACCCGGCCGCCCGAAGCTCAGTAATGTCCTCCTCCTTGACAGAGGAGACCATCCACTTACCCTGACCTCCGGATCCGGACGTGGTTGCTTGAGTGGAAAGGAGATGAGTACTGGGGCGCTGGAGCTCGAGATTGGAAAGACGGAGCCATAAAGAGGGCGTGAGAGAGGAAGAGGGAGTCCTTATCCCCTTATAAAGGCATCGAATATTAAAGCCTCCTCACTCGCCCTGAAAACTCACCTATTCCCAAGGACCGTACAAACGGCACGGTTGGGTTACCCATGCCCGCATTGATGAGAATCCCGTGATAAGGGGACACGATCTCTGATTTGAGAAGACGTGCCAATGGCAAGCGCGTCTCAAAACATGGAGCGGCAGACGAAAAATGGTTCAAAATTATGACTGGACAGACGTGGTGCCGTGTTATTAAAAAAGCTGTCAGCGGAAAGAACTCGTGTGAAAATATATATTCTCTCTGCGGTTATGTATGGTGTGTATGTGGCAGGTCCGGATACTGTTATCGCATCTGAAGACTATCTTGGTGTTCGGAGAAAGGGGAACCTGCCTTACAATGCCGAAGACAATCTGCGCGCCGGACTCCTCGTCATTGAAGCCTGGTTCAGGGGCTACTGAGGGAGTCCTGGACTAAGGGGTCCTCGGGCGTCCGGCTTGTTATCCATGGGCCAGACTGATGGGCTGTGAAGACATGAAGGCCGAAGACTGTACCCGTGTCCGGATTGGACTCTACTTGGCATGGAAGGCAAGCTTGGCGACCGAAGATTCTTTCTTATGTAACCGACACTATGTAAACCCTAGATCCCCCCGGTTTCTATATAAACCGGAGGGGTTAGTCCGGAAAGGACACACATTACCATAGTCATATAGGCTAGACTTCTAGGGTTTAGCTATTACGATCTCGTGGTAGATCAACTCTTGTAATACTCATATTCATCAAGATCAATCAAGCAGGAAGTAGGGTATTACCTCCATTGAGAGGGCCCGAACCTGGGTAAACATCGTGTCCCCCGTCTCTTGTTACCATCGATCCTAGACGCACAGTTCAGGGCCCCCTACCCGAGATCTGCCGTTTTGACACCGACAGTGGTTCGTGAAGACATTTATGTTAAGGACAATGACGTGTGAAGACATTCACTTGAAGACTATGAAGTGGGAGACATAGTTTCTTTTATAGTTACCTTTTCTTCCTTATTGAGTCATAGGAACCACCGAACTATTAAGTGGTGTCCAAGTGAACAAAGTCAGAAGACTAATGTGATGCTCAACCCAAAAATCCTATGTCTCCGAGTGAAGACAATGAGAGGAAATCTTATCCAGAGTTGGATGAGTCAGCTTTGCTTGTAGCCCAAGTCAAGTTGTCGCGTGTCTTTGAAATCCGACCGTTGGACACGTGTCTGTTCCTTAGTGACCCAGGGTCATTTCGGACATATCATGTCAGGTTGCCTCCTAGCTATAAATAGCCCATCCCCTACACCATAAATTGGTGGGTACTTAGAGTTAGTGCATGACTTTTGTCATTCGAGAGCAACCCACCTCTGAAGCCTTTGGGACAGAGAGATCCTTGCAAGGACAAAGCTCAAACACCCAGAGCAAGAGAGTGTTAGGCATCACTGAAGCCTTTCTGTCTGCGTGCCCTGAAGACTTGTTCCACTTGAGGTCTGTGTGTCCTCTAGCTAGTTAGGCGTCACGTTCTAAGGATCCAAGAGTCATTGTGGATCGCCGGTGAACGGAGTCTGTGAAGGTTTGGAAGTCTACCTTGAAGACTTACCAGAGTGATTGGGCGATAATTGGGTGTCCTTATCTCAAGGGTAATAAGGTGAAGATGTGGTCTTCTGATTTCAATCTCAGCCTCCCTAACTAGATGTACAGTTGTCACAACAACTGCAACTTGTCTACCAAATCCTTATCTTCACCAAGCTACTGGGTCTATCCCCTACCTCATTTACATTTCAGTTTGTCTTCGTGAAGTCATTGCTTGTTTGCCTGATCTGTTTGACTTCACGGTGTGAAGACCATTACTTGTTTGGCTTCATACTGTCTTCCATTCCGATCTAGACTACCTAGCTGCTATTAGTCTTCGTGCTTTCATTATATTGCTTACTTGACTATGGTCTATCTAGAGTAGTTTATCTTCCGCTGCTTATCATATAGGTTCAATTTGATTGTTTGTCTTCAAAGACCTCATGTTTCGAAGACTTTCATAAAAATCGCCTATTCACCCCCCTCTAGTTGATAACTAGCACTTTCAGAGTGGCACGACAAGCAGTTCCAGGTCCTTATGAGGCAGCATGAGACAATTTCCATGGCAAGGGAGGATGTTATCACCCGGGAAGAAAACCTTGAGGCCACCCTCTGCGCCAAGGACAATGATCTGGAAGCCCTTGTACAGCAGTGTACCAAGGAGCAGGAGGACATGCATAAGGCAGCCATGGTGCCCTTACTGTTGACTCTGCTGTCCAACTGAAGAAACTTGCTGACGACCTTGCCCCTGCATCCACTATCAAGAACGATCTCGACCAACAGGTGGCCAAACTGATCGAAGAGCTTGCCGGGTGCGCCAAGGAGGTTGTGACCCTCAAGGAGGAGGTGAGGAAAGCAGATGTCCTTCTGAAGGAGGTGCAATCGCAGCTCTCCTCCAAGAAACAAGATCTTGAGACCGCCAACGGCACTATTGAAGATTTGAAGGCCAGGATTGGCACCCTAGAGAGCTCGGCCGAGTCTAGCGAGGTTCGCGAGAAGCAGCTGGCGAAGGACTTGGATACCGCAAGGCTCCTTCGAAAAAATGAACAAGACAAGCTGGGAAACCACTCCGAGCAGGTCAGCCTTTGGATCAAGAGTTGGTCGACATCACCGAGCGTCTCACTGCCCAAACAGCAGTGACCGGCATGGAAGGGCCAGTCTTCTCGGCCAGTAGGCATGAGGTCCCTAGTGTCAACCTAGGGATCTTCTTCAACGAGCTAGTCGAGAAGCTGAAGGCACATGAAGAGGGAAGGGCCGGCCGCTTCGCGAGCGAATCTCGGAAGCTTGCCCGCAACACCCTCTTCATGGTCTTGAGCAACATCGCCTACCGCCATCCGGATCTCAACCTTGCCGACAGCTACAGGAAGCTGCCGGAGGGCGCAAATGTTTCCGCTGCCGAGGAGAAGGCCGCCCCCTACGCCGATAAGGTCCTTGCCGTCCCTACTGTTCCGCGAGGTCACCGGGCACGTCCTTGAATTATTCTTGCCATTGCGCCGTCTTCTAACAAAACATGATGTATGTCTTGTGTTTAGACATCGTACTGCTTATTTGCATGGAACTGATCTCTTTACTTGATCTCAACTACATGTTTATCCCTTTTGAGTTCACCCATTGGTTTTTGTACGATTAGTCTCCGTCCGTATTTCGGTTGCCTACCGGTATCAACTGCCGCGATTTTCGTAAGGGTCAGGCCCTTAACAGTTAGCTTGGCGAGGATATGTCCCGGCAGGTTTTTCCATGGTAGTTTTGATGCCGCCACCCATTCTGCGAGCAGGCTCGGAATAGAGCAAGGGCACAGAAAAAAACTAGTAAGGTTTCGTTCACACAAAAGATTTCCTCATACGAACACCTTTGTATCCAAGGGATAAGAAAATGCAAATTCTAGGTCTATAACGGAGCAACGATTGCGTGGACTTAGCTTTCATCCTCGCTTCCTTCTACTCCCTTCATATGCGGCCGCTTGCCGTGTTCGCATGCTTTGGGAAGGATGACGCCGCGCATATTGCTTTCCGGCTCCCGGAAGGTGCCAGCAAGAATCATATGTATCTTGCGGGCGACAGGACGCGACGGAAGGCATGACCGGTTTCTCTCTCCTCCTCTTCACACTATTTAAACAATCTGACGACAGCTGGCATAAAAGTCACGCCAACGTGGACGGCCCTGCCGGAGCATATTTTCCGTGGTGTCGATCAACGGATTCGCACCGGTGCTCTACTCTAGATTTCCCTAGGCTGGGTAAATGCTGGACCGAGTATCGCGTGGGCTCATCGACATTGATGATGCTAAACCCAGTGTAGCTCGATTGTTGCTAAGTGAGAGTGGAAGAGAGAGAAACCTTGTATCCTCACGCCTTGCACCTTTCCCTAAATGGGGCTTGCATGGTGACCATCCTACCCATACCGATTGGGGCCATCGTGCCACCACCATCAGTAGTCGCCGCCGCAGCTGGAGCCGCGGCGGAGAGAGGTGACAGAGATTGGACAGGGTGAGCGGGGGAGCGATATCACGCCCCTCCCGTACTACTATGCCCCGCCTTTTCTTGGGCGTCATGCACTACTACAGGATGCTGCAAACGTGACACTACGATCAGAGACCCTTAGATGAAACTGTGTGCGATGCAATAATCGCAAACGGTGGTGTAAAAGAACCGTAAAAAAAGGTGCAAAACATTTGTGATGGTAGAGCCATCAAACACGGTTCAGACTTTAGTTTTGTGTGCGGTGCAGGGCATACGGTTCAGTTCAATGCACTGTTTGCGATGAGGCGGAACAAAAGAAACGGGCAGCCAGATGAAGGCGTGTGCGATATACAGCATACGGTTCACTCGGATGAACTGTTTGTGATGAGGAGGAACAATAGAAACGGGCAGCAAGATAAAGGTGTGTGAAATTGAGGGCATACGCTTCAGAAGGATTAACTATTTGCGATTAGGCAACAGAACAGAAACGGGTCAGCCAGATCAAAGTGTCTGCAATTGATAGCATACACTTCACACGGATGAACTGTTTGCGATTAGCCACAACAAACTGAAACAGTTAGATAGATCAACGTGTGTGCGCTAGACGGGCACACACATTCTACTTAAAAGAAGCGTGCGCGATGGTAACAACGAGCGTGCATGGTTGCTGGAACAAGATGTGTGCTAACATTGCCTATTCCGGTGCACGCTATGGTGCAAACACCATGTACGCGGCCGAGAAGGCGTACGTGCCCATGTTACGCTTTCCGGGAATAATGCCGCACTTATAACCGTCAGTAAATTTTGAGCATGCGTCCCGTCACATTCCAAATTGCAAACCTATTCACATCGATCAAAACATAAACGGTTTCCCACTTAGGAGTGTATTACTACTCGGTTATAAATACTACTACTACTCCAAGATGACTGCACATTCCTCCTCAACTCCTGATCCACAAAAACAAACAAGTCATTCATCATCGTTCCCTTGCGTCTGCCATGGCCAACGTGAGTTCTGGGTCGAGAGATTGCCACCTAGGAGATGCGAGCATGGAAGCGGAAACACGAGAGATGTCCCGCCTCACCGCGAATGCAGCCGGCATGTCCCGTCGCGCAGCCGTAGCAGCACAGAGGTCCATCCACGCCGCCGAAGCAACATGCAGGTCCCGCAGCGCCGTCGATGCGGCAGACTGGTCCGACCGTGCCGCAGAAGCAGAAGAGATGTCCCGCAGCCCTGCGAATGCAGCAAAGATGTCCTCCCGCGCCGCGGCAGCCTGGGAAAATATCTCGCGGGTAGGCGAGGACTCTTACAAGCGCATGCATGCGATCGTCCATAGCCAGATGGATCAGATCTCCGGCTGGGCGAGGTTGCAGGACCACATGAAAGCCTCTTTTGCCAGCGTCATCCGACAACTAAATGAGAGCAATGCGAAGCTCCGGGCCGAGCGGGACCTGCTGAGGGCGAAGATCGTCGGAAGTGCGGAGGAGCAGGAGGAGACCACTGCCTTGTTGAAGAGGACCGGCGTCTTCATCGAGAAACTTATGGACGAGAATGCCATGCTGCGCATCGAGAAGAGAAGGCTGGTGGACGGATCCATGCATGCTCTCAAGCAGCATCTTGAGGACAAGAAAGAGCTCATCGGCGCTCGCCGCGGAGACTAGTTCCCGCGGCCTGCAGCAATGCATCAAGAAAGTAGAGATCAGCGAGCCATATAATTGTTTTCCTTCTTCTTTTGCCCTTGTGTATTTCGGGCGTTGCAACATGTGGCTTTTTTTAATTATGTTCCTAAATATGTAAGACCATTATTATCCACTTTCATCGTCCTTAATTCATCATGCTTACTATAAGTCGCAGTCGATGCTATATAGGTCCATCGGATCTTACATCAAGATCCGTGCAAAAAATTCGTTTCAGATTCTCATTTTTCTCTCTTAAATCTCAGTCCAGTGAGACATATAGCCATGTCGTAGAACAGGGGCTCGGGCGCCATTAATGCAGACGTTTGGAGGGAGGTGCACGGCGGGTAGCGGTCAAAGGGCTCTCCTCCCGATAAGCACGTGCAGGGGTCTGATCGCACGCCTCCCATACTCAAATAGCTACCCCGCACGGCACCTCCTAGCCAGTAAAAAAAGGGGATGCGTGGCGGCACATAATTGGTAAGTAGAACACCCACAGTTTCAATAATACTTGTGCTTCCCATTTGTAACGTCACAACACTTGTTCCAAAATGACTTTGTTAATTGTTAATGTGTGCGCCTTCGCAAATCAGATAGAAAAATTACCACAGCATGTTGGTGCCATATCATGACACCATGCCAAGTTTCATGATTTTCAGACGTGCTTTGGATTTACAGGAATAAAAAAACCAAGTTTCTCAATCTTTCCGGCCGAGCCACGACGCCCAGATGTTTGAATTTCATTCCCATTTCTTGCACGGGAGCTAGAAATTCACCCAAGGACACACATGTGATTTTTCAACCAACTTTGGTGCACTTGAGCATGTGCTTGTAGTTCAAATTTGAATTATGCATATTAAATGCCTAGAAACTCAATTAATGTATAAAAAGGTCAAACGAACCCGGAATAATTCCAAAATTTAGCACGATACTTCTATTTGGTCTAATCTGCCTGTGTAAAAAAATTAAGGCGAGAGAAGGCAGTGTACGTATGTCGTTTCGCACACGGAGGTGACAAGTACCCTCTCGGAACCACGAGCCTTCTTGAGAGAAGCTCCGGTTTGCAAGAAGCTTACACCAAAGCTTGTCCCAATTTGGCCAAAAAAATTACCGCAGCATGTTGGTGCCATGTAATGACACCATGCCAAGTTTCATGATTTTCAAACGTGTTTTGGATTTACAGGAATTAAAAAACCAAGTTTCTCAATCTTTCCGGCCGAGCCACGATGCCTAGATGTTTGAATTTCATTCCTGTTTCTTGCATGGGACGTAGAAATTCACCGAAGGACACACATGCGATTTTTCAACCAACTGTGGTGCACTGGAGCATGTGCTTGTAATTCAAATTTGAATTATGCACACTAAATGCCTAGAAACTCAATTAATGTATAAAAAAGGCCAAACGAACCCGGAATAATTCCAAAATTTAGCACAATACTTCTATTTGGTCTAATCTGCCTGTGTAAAAAAATTAAGGCGGGAGAAGGAAGTGTACGTATGTCGTTTCGCACACGGAGGTGACAAGTTCCCTCTCGGAACCACGATCCTTCTTGAGGGAAGCTTCGGTTTGCAAGAAGCTTACACCAAAGCTTGTCCCAATTCGGCTAAAAAGTTTACCGGAGCATGTTGGTGCCATGTCTTGACACCATGCCAAGTTTCATGATTTTCAGGCGTGTTTTGGATTTACAGGAATTAAAAAACCAAGTTTCTCAATCTTTCAGGCTGAGCCACCACGCCCAGACGTTTGAATTTCATTCCCATTTCTTGCATGGGACCTAGAAATTCACTAATACGTCTCCAATGTATCTATAATTTTTGATTGCTTCATGCCATATTATATTCTGTTTTCGATGTTTAATGGGATTTATTGTACACTTTTATATTATTTTTGGGACTAACCTATTAACCGGAGGCCCGGCCCAGAATTGTTGTTTTTTTGCCTATTTCAGTGTTTCGCAGAAAAAGAATATCAAACGGAGTCCAAACGGAATGAAACCTTCGGGAACGTGATTTTCGGAACGAACATGATCCAGAGGACTTGGACCCTACGTCAAGAAAGCTACCAGGAGGGCACGAGGTAGGGCAGCGCGCCTACCCCCCAGGTACGCCCTCCACCCTCGTGGGGCGCACGTTGCTCCACCGACGTACTTCTTCTTCCTATATATACCTATGTACCCCCAAACCAACAGAAGCATCCACGAAAACCTAATTCCACCGCCGCAACCTTCTGTACCGGTGAGATCCGATCTTGGGGCCTTTTCCGGCGTCCTGCCGGAGGGGACATTGATCACGGAGGGCTTCTACATCAACACCATAGCCCCTCCGATGATGTGTGAGTAGTTTACCTCAGACCTTCAGGTCCGTAGTTATTAGCTAGATGGCTTCTTCTCTCTCTTTGGATCTCAATACAAAGTTCTCCACGATTCTCGTGGAGATCTATTCGATGTAATCTTCTTTTGCGGTGTGTTTGTTGAGACCGATGAATTGTGGGTTTATGATCAAGTTTATCTATGAACAATATTTGAATCTCCTCTGAATTCTTTTATGTATGATTGGTTATCTTTGCAAGTCTCTTCGAATTATCAGCTTGGTTTGGCCTACTAGATTGATCTTTCTTGCAATGGGAGAAGTTCTTAGCTTTGGGTTCAATCTTGCGGTGTCCTTTCCCAGTGACAGTAGGGGCAGCAAGGAACGTATTGTATTGTTGCCATCGAGGATAACAAGATGGGGTTTATATCATATTGCATGAGTTTATCCCTCTACATCATGTCATCTTACTTAAAGCGTTACTCTATTCTTTTGAACTTAATACTTTAGATGCATGCTGCATAGCGGCCGATGTGTGGAGTAATAGTAGTAGATGCAGGCAGGAGTTGGTCTACTTGTCGCGGACGTGATGCCTATATACATGATCATACCTAGATATTCTCATAACTATGCTCAATTCTATCAATTGCTCAACAGTAATTTGTTCACCCACCGTAATACTTATGCTCTCGAGAGAAGCCACTAGTGAAACCTATGGCCCCCGGGTCTATTTTCCATCATATTAATCTTCCAACACTTAGCTATTTTTATTGCCTTTTATTTTACTTTGCATCTTTATCATAAAAATACCAAAAATATTATCTTATCATATCTATCAGATCTCACTGTCGTAAGTGACCATTGAGGGATTGACAACCCCTTTATCGCATTGGTTGCGAGGTTCTTGTTTGTTTGTGTAGGTGCGGGGGATTCGTGCGTGGTCTCCTACTGGATTGATACCTTGGTTCTCAAAAACTGAGGGAGATACTTACGCTACTTTACTTTATCACCCTTTCCTGTTGAAGGGAAAACCAATGCAGTGCTCAAGAGGTAGCCAGAAGGATTTCTGGCGCCGTTGCCGGGGAGATCTATGCCAAGTCAAGTCAAGTAAAGACATACCAAGTACCCATCACAAACTCATCTCCCTCGCATTACATTATTTGCCATTTGCCTCTCGTTTTCCTCTCCCCCACTTCACCATTGCCGTTTTATTTGCCCTCTCTTTTCCGTTCGCCTCTTTTTCGCTTGCTTGTCGTTATGGCTAGTCCTCTATCTTCTCCGTTGTCTCCCGAGAATGAAGTTCTTAATTTTAAGCAAAGGGAGGGAGAAAATCTAAAAGACGCTTGGTATAGAATTTGCAATGCTCAAAATAAATCTACCAGGAAGCAATCTACTTCCGTTCTTCTTCGCAATTTTTATGTAGGCATTACTCCTTGGTACAGATATAATCTTTATACCATTACCGGAGGGAATTTGTTGGGTAGCCCTACTTTTGATTCTTATAATGCTATGATAGATTTGTTTGGCTCACCACCTCTTTTGGTTAATGGAACTATGTTAACTTTGGAGCATGTAATGCAAAGACTTGAAATTATCAAAAATAAAGTTGCTACCGTAGAGTTAATTGACAATTTGGATAAAAAGATCCACAACCAAATTACCCAATATGGATCTAAAGTAGGAGTCAGTTTGAAAAATATTAAGGAGAAGGAACCCATAGTTAATGAAAGATTAAATCATGATTCCACTAGAATCGATAAACTTGAGGGTATCATTACCAACTTGGGAACCGCCTTTTCTTCCGTAAAGAATACTCCAAGTCCTCCTACTAAAATTCCTAAGCTTATGTATGTTCCTAAAAATAAGGGTGAATCCTCTAATAAGGAAACTGCGGATCTCAAATCAATAAGTGTTCATCCCAATCTCTTTGCTATCATTAAGGAACCATTTGCTGCAAATGATTTTTTCGATTTTGTGCCTAGAAGTTTGATAATTAATAGAAAGAAAGAAACTCCTAAGGGTGATAGGTGTCTTATTAAATAATTGCCTACCAAAGATGGCAACACCTAGATCTATCCTTGCTTTTATGCCTAGCTAGGGGCGTTAAACGATAGCGCTTGTTGGGAGGCAACCCAATTTTATTTTTATTTTTTTGCTTTTTGCTTCTGTTTAGGAATAAATATTTGATCTAGACTCTGGTTAGATTTTTTTATGTTTTAATTAGTGTTTGTGCCAAGTTAAACCTATAGGATCTTCTTGGATGATAGTTATTTGATCTTGCTGAAAATTCCAGAAACTTTCTGTTCACGAAAACAATTGTTAAAAATCACCAGAATGTGATAAAATATTGATTCCAATTTCTTCTGCTCAATAAACAAATTTTTAGGTCGTCCTATTTTGGCTGAATTTTGTGAGTTCCAGAAGTTTGTGTTAGTTCCAGATTACTACAGGCTGTTCTGTTTTTGACAGATTCTGTTTTTCGTGTGTTGTTTGCTTATTTTGATGAATCTATGGCTAGTAAAATAGTTTATAAACCATAGAGAAGTTGGAATACAGTAATTTTAACACCAATATAAATAAAAAATGAGTTCATTACAGTACCTTGAAGTGGTGTTTTGTTTTCTTTCGCTAACGGAGCTCACGAGATTTTCTGTTAAGTTTTGTGTTGTGAAGTTTTCAAGTTTTGGGTAAAAGATTTGATGGATTATGGAACAAGGAGTGGCAAGAGCCTAAGCTTGGGGATGCCCATGGCACCCCAAGATAATCTAAGGACACCAAAAAGCCAAAGCTTGGGGATGTCCCGGAAGGCATCCCCTCTTTCGACTACTTCCATCGGTAACTTTACTTGGAGCTATATTTTTATTCACCACATGATAAGTGTTTTGCTTGGAGCGTCTTGTATTATTTGAGTTTTCATTTTTTAGTTTACCACAATCATCTTTGCTGTACACACCTTTTGAGAGAGACACACATGATTCGGAATTTGTTAGAATACTCTATGTGCTTCACTTATATCTTTTGAGCTATATAGTTTTTGCTCTAGTGCTTCACTTATATCTTTTAGAGCACGGTGGTGGATTTGTTTTATAGAAACTATTTTTCTCTCATGCTTCACTTATATTATTTTTAGAGTCCTACAAAACAGCGTGGTAATTTGCTTTAATTATGATAGGCATTCAAGATTAGTAAAAAAATTCTTATGAGTGTGTTGAATACTATGAGAAGTTTGATGCTTGATAGTTGTTTTGAGATATAAAGATGGTGATATTAGAGTCATGCTAGTTGAGTAGTTGTTGATTTGAGAAATACTTGTGTTAAAGTTTGTGATTCCCGTAGCATGCACGTATGGTGAACCGTTATGTGATGAAGTCGGAGCATGATTTATTTATTGATTGTCTTCCTTATGAGTGGCGGTCGGGGACGAGCGATGGTATTTTCCTACCAATCTATCCCCTACACTACAAAAAAAATACACTTCCGTGATGATACGTGTTTGTCACAGTAGGTCGTGTTTTTTGTCATGCATGTACATCCATGACAAATTTATGACAGAATCAAGATAGTCATACCTGTGCTGTCGTAGAAGTGTTCCATGACATTACCAAAATTATCATCACGGAGGTGTCCACTTCCATGACGATAAATCGCGCGTCACAGAAGTGCTTTCGTCAAGGGTGACCGACATGTGGCATCCACCGTAACGGAACGCTGTTAAGCTATCGGGTCGGGTTTTGGATCCGATAACCCGTTAACAGCCCCGACCAATGGGGATTTTCCACATGTAAAATCAGCATTGGCTAGAGGAAACACGTGTCGGCTCATCGTTGGGACAGATGTCATCCACTCACTAGACAGAAGGCACCTATGATACGTCGACACGTGCACGGCCCAACAGTGGCCCATTCCTGTGAAAAGGCCCGCACGTTTGACTTGGTCAAAAGCTGGCGGGCCGGCCCATGGAAAGCCTGTTAACGGCCTGTTCGCATATAGCCCATTTACAGCCCGCTAACCCAAGGGCCGTTACGCCCTATCCGAGTTAGGCCCAGTAGCGTCATCTGGGCCATCCAATATGATTCTAGCCTGTTTTCACTTCTGGCCCATGTATAGCCCATGACGTCTTTCGGCCCATATGAGGCCCTTTGTAACTCTTGGCCCATTAGCGGCCCGTGTTGAAACTGGCCCGTAATGAATAGTGTATTACTTTACACCCGTTAAGGGCACGTGGTGAAACTGGCCCGTAATGAACAGTGTATCACTTTATACCCATTAACGGCCCGTTATTCCGTTGGGCCGTTTCCAGCCCAAGTTAACTTTCGGCCTTCTGAGGGCCCATTTATTCTTGGGCTCATTTGCAGCATTTGGTTACTTACGGCCCGTTACTGTCATTTTCTGCTTGTGGGCCAAATTCAGCCCGTCGTTACAGCCGGCCCGTTTGTGGACCGTTAGTCTGTTGGGCCATTTTCATAGCATCACCAAATACGGCCTATTAACGATGGCCCGTTATGGTCGGTCCATGAACGGACGATTCCAACTCTAGCCCGTTTATGGCCATAATGCGGTCTGTTTGGCCCATGTTTGTCCAATCGATCATACGACACGTATAAGGCCCATTAATGATACGGCCCGCAGAAGGCCCATTGTTTCTACGGCCCGTAGAAGGCCCATTGTTTCTACGGCCCGTAGAAGGCCCATTGTTTCTACGGCCTGTAGAAGGCCCACTGTTTCTACGGCCAGTAGGAGGCCCAGTGAATATTAACCCATGGTTATTCTGGCCTAGTTTTAAAAAAATAGGTTATTGCAGCCACTAGCTAACCGCGGAAAAAGAACTGCAATGACTACAAGCAAACAAATAAACAAGACAACAAGGAAATAGATAAGCAAGCAACTAACACTAGGCTATCACGGCTATTACACATATTACATCCACTGGGCATCAAAGTTCGCCACCAGTGCAAATATAGGGAACAAAGCAGCATATCATATACACGGGTTGTCAAAGTTGGCGACCAGCGCAAATAAACGCCGCAGCAAAACAAATCCAGAACTGAAACCACTTCAGAAGATCTCAAGAAACAATATCCTGGGTACCCATAATGCTGGCAAGATGCTTAGCAAGCTTATTAACTTTCTCTTGTTTGGCGCTTAAATCCTCCAGCGCTTGCTGTGGCACCAGAAAATATGCATCTGAATTCTGCAGGGACTTCCTCAGTCCTTCAGCTTCTTGTCGCAGCACATCTGATCGATGTCTTTCAACTTGAAGTTCAGACTCAAGAAGACGAACTGATTCAGGCAGCGAGTTCGAAGAGCTTGTGCCAGTAGTAGTGGCTAGTAACTCGAACACTACATCAAGACAGGACTTTTGGGTTCCCTCACTGTCGTCAAGATAGTTTTTATCATCTTTCTTGGACACCAACAGGGATGTCTCACTATCTTGAACCTTATCTGCATTACTTCCTTTACCATTGAATAACGCGGTACTGTTCTCCAATATTTTGTCCGCATTCTAAAAGAGAAACAAGCAGACACATCACATGTTTACCATGTTGTATATGGAACTCATTTTGGTAAATGAGTTCAGTAGTACAGTGGACAGGATAACAGCATGAAACAAACATATATCTATGTACCATGGTCACTTTATGGTCTATATCATTTTAGTTTTTGTTGCCAAATCAAGATAGATACACAGTTCAAATAATATTTGTTCAAGACAAAGCAGAATAGACAGAATATAAGTGTGGGTAACTATAGAGCAATAACAACACTTGTAATGTGCATGACATGAGAACATAACTGTTTATTCAATTGAAACTGAAATCAACATAGAGCAGGTTACAACAGCAAACCAGTTAAAGAAACAGGTTTAAAACATACCTGTTGCGCCATTGGAGTTTCAATTCCATCCTTCAAATTTGAAAATAGTTGGTATGAGTAAATACAGTAATGCAAGAGCAAAGGAGTATGAACCATAGCTACAAAACCTGACCTAAGAACAAATCTTCTTCTCCTTTAAGCGTTGAGTTGGGATTCGTAGTGGTGGTCCTCGTGCTTTGGGCACTGCAGTTCCCTTACTAACTGCTCGTGTTTGGGTGCTCTGTGGTGGAGACGGTGCTATGTCAACTGGAACTAGGTTACTATCTGCCGGGGTTGGGGTTAGAAGGGGTGTAGCTGGTTCTCTGTCCAACTGGGTAGGGGTACAATCTGCGAGAGTCTGGGTTATGTGTGGTGGATCTGGTCCTTGGGCAAGTACAACCGTGGTTCTATCTGCATCAATTGGTAGCACTATCCTTTCTGAAGACCGTGTTGTTACTCCCTTAGATACTGCCATCACGCTCTCCAATTCAAATGGCTGATAAACAAGAAAAGTAATTGAAAGTATAGACATTGTATGATAGACAGGTGCAATGGATAGTGGGGAATAAAGGAGGGCATGAAATAATTCATATTTATGTTGTCTAACCAAACAGGATAGCATGACACAATTTCACATATATGATGGCTAACTAAACAGGATAGCATGACACAATTTCACATTATGATGGCTAACTAAAAAAGATGGAAAGACATAGTTCAAAATATGAGACTATGTAAACAGGATGACATGACATAACTATATAATGTGTTTATTAAATAGGTTGGCATGCCATAATTCACATACATTCACGGATAGAATGCCATAATTCAAAATATGATGACTGTAAACACTAAACAGGATGAGATGATATAACTATATGATGTCTTTATTAAATGGGTTGCCATGCCATAATTCAGATAGATGATGTGTATGTACTATGTAAACATGATTGCATGATATAATTAAAATATATGATTTATATAGTAAGCAAGTAAGCAGATGGCAATCCATATATGATGTAAAAACTAAGCAATGCAAGACAACATTCATGACATGGGTAATATAACCCTGCCAAGTTTGAGCATAGACCTCAGGGGGGAAATAGGACTAGTCATCAGTCTCTGAATCCTCCTCTGAGGAGCTCTCTGTAACCAGCAAGATGTCGGCTTCAGCAGGTAGCATTGTCTGCTCTGAATACCTTGTTTTCACTCCAGATACTTCCATCACCGCTTCATATGGTTGATGCACAGGAAGAGTAGTTGAATATACAAATGTTGTCGACAAATGGAACACGTAAAACAAAAATGATAGCATGATATAATTCACATACATGATGATTGGCTAAACAGCATGCCATTGCATAATTCACATATATAATGCCTTTGCAACAAGATAGCATTGTATAATTCACATATATAATGTCTTGCAACAAGATGGCAATGCATAATTCACATATATGGTAATTAGACACTGAACAGGTGGCATTCACACAAAGCATGTCTAAACTAATCAAATGACATAGCAATGCGAGACACCATACGCACGATATGAGCAACATAACCCTACCAAGTTAGAGCATACAGCTCAGGGGGGGGGGGAATAGGACTGGTCATCTGTCTCTGAATCCTCCTCCGAGGAGCTATCTGTAACCAGCGAGATATGCGCTTCGTCAGATAGCATAGTCTACTCTGAAGACCTTGTTTTCACTCCAGAATTTGCCATCACCGTATCAAATGGCTGATGCACACGAAGAGCAGTTGAATGTACTAACATTGTTGACAAATGTAATATGTAAAGAAAAAAAGGATGGCCTGATATAATTTACATATAAGATGACTGGCTAAGCAGGATGGCATTGCAAAATTCACATATATGATGCCTGGCTAAACAAGATGGCGTTGCATAATTCACATAAACGATGAATAAACTAAACAGATGGCATTCGCACAAAGGATGTCTAAACTAAGCAGATGACATATTTGATGTATAAAGTAAGCAATGCAAGACACCATGTGCATGATATAACCAACATCAGCATGCCATGTTAGAGCGAAGACCTTAGGGGGTAAATAGGAGTTGTCTTTTCCTTCTGAATCCCCCTCAGAACAGATATCTTCCTCTCGATTACAATCCGAAATGCGTGGAGGGGGGCTGCCTTTGCGCCTACCGTGGAGCGACGTCTGCATGAAATTTTATTGCCATGCGAGGCTCGTCTCTTTTGCTCTACATGTTCAATTCCATTGTTTACAATAACTGTCATGCATAGGAATAAAACATAGTGAGATTATGTAAGGAGTGCATGCAGAAATCCAGAGTGATGGTAGCAACCTGTGGATAGACCCAAAACCAATAATAGCAGGCAGATAATGGCTTCAGTTAAAAATAAAAATCATGGCTTCTTTATTGTTTGTTTCCCACCCAACATGAAACTCATAGTAGACACCGGATTTTAACCAGATAGTAGATAGATACTATTGATAGCGGCCCCGATATGTACCCCCCAACCATTTAAAAACTCAAGTTTGGCCATTAGTTTGGAGCTGACTCAGAGTCTAATCGGTGAACAGGACGATAAAGTAGCATGTAATATTAAGCGATGCATAACGTAAGCAGACACGAAAGAGTGCGACCTCTCTTGCGGACCCGTGTAGTCCTTGAGGTAATCTGCTCGGTTGATGATGGTAATGTAGTTTTCATGGCTGTCAGTGGCGGGGAAGAAGATCTGAGGCGGCGAAAGACAGTCTGGAGGCCGGATCCCTGCTGTGCTGGACCCTTCTGTCGTTGGAGCAGCTGAGCTGGGGTGGACGACGGCGCAGCAGGAGCGGGACAAACCACGCAAGGTTTTCTTTGACAACTATCTGTAAGAGAAGTAATTCTGTAAGGGCTCGTTTGAATTGGAGGATTCCAACAATGCAGGGATAGGAAATAGACAGGAATAGGATAGGAATGCATGTGCAAAACAGAGAATTTAAAAACACAGGATTTCTGCCAATCTGGCTGTTTGATTCACAACAATTGGAAGATCAGAGGATGCAAAGAAGCATCGTGAGATTAAGTCAAACCACAAGAAAATGTACGGTTATAATGCTATTATGCTACTATCTCTTAGTCTTGTGCTTCATGAATAGGAATTTGAAAAGGAGGACAAGTGAAAATTAAAATTCCTAAGTTTTTTTGTTTCAATGAGACACTAAAGGAACAAATCCGTGTGCTCAGTGGACAATATATATAACATGTAGAGTAAAAAAG
Source organism: Triticum aestivum (assembly GCF_018294505.1). NCBI lineage: Eukaryota > Viridiplantae > Streptophyta > Magnoliopsida > Poales > Poaceae > Triticum > Triticum aestivum. The sequence goes on along the minus strand of NC_057805.1, from coordinate 169,006,908 downwards.
AGATGCAACAAGTGTACAACCTCTTTGGCGAAGCCATGTCGATCTCAGCGTGATTGGGTTGGCCGGTGAGGATGCTCCGGCTGACTTTGCTGTCGGAGGAGGGGAACAAGATCTTAGGCGTCTGGAGATGGAGCCCGAGGTACTGCTCCGCTGTGATGGAGGGTTTCGTCGTTGGAGCAGCTCCGGTGAGTTGTACGATGCCGAGGCTGAAGCAGGACAAGAGAGACAACGAACAACGTTAACCTGAGTGGAATTCTAATAGCATCTCCAATACATGACGTAAAATACATAACCACAAAGTGCTAGATGTATAATACATCAGCCGCTCATCTCTGAACTTAACTGTCGAAACTGAACTTAACTGTCGAAACTGAATTTTGCTGTCGAAACTGAATTTTGCGGTCGAAACTGAACGCACTAGCAAGGTGAGGCTACACATCGGTCGACTGACTTTTTCATCTCTGGTCAGTCAATTTTGCAGCCGTTGGATACGAAATCAAGGGCCTGCAGTTCATCTTCAACCTCCACCCCCTGAGCCGCCAGCCACCAACGGCCAAACAGCAGCCCCCGCCGCCCGCGGCCTGCGGTGCACCGCCCCGCCCACCCCGAAAACACTCCCCACCGCCGGTCCGCCGCCGCCCCGGCCAT